>NC_135418.1:27479024-27779024 GCF_051991245.1 Festucalex cinctus | reverse complement strand
TCAATTGTTTTCACAAAGTCACATCAAATTATGACTACAGCAGAGGAATAAACTACAGTTGAAATGTTCATTCACTTTAATTTGACTTATGTCCTCCATGTCATGAACATTCTTCTCCAGAATGTTACAAAATATACTGAACAATGATTTAGCAATAACATTATGATGTATAGCTTAACACATTCATTGCCAGACCAGCAAAAAAAAAAAAACAATGCATCATTTGACGTCTTTTTCCGTCAATGGCAGTGAATGAGTTAATCACAAATGGGCAACAACTTGATCGAATCCTTTCAGAGCTGTATTAAAGCTTTAATACAAAACACTGTTCCGTTGATTAAACTTGACCTTTATTGACAAATAGTACAAACTGCATAAAAAAAAAAAAAAAGTTTCACAGTGTATCACGAGAAAAATAAAAATACTGACAACATGATTTAAAAGTTTAGCTTCAGTTATCCAAATGTTTCACATCAAAACAGTCAAGTATCCGCAAAGGATTC
This sequence comes from Festucalex cinctus, assembly GCF_051991245.1. Lineage (NCBI taxonomy): Eukaryota > Metazoa > Chordata > Actinopteri > Syngnathiformes > Syngnathidae > Festucalex > Festucalex cinctus. The sequence continues at coordinate 27,778,521 of NC_135418.1, read as the reverse complement.
GGGACATTTTGTTTGTGCAGCTTCCACACCCAAAACAATTTGGACCTTCCGAGTTGCGAGTTGAGCGCGTGAGTCACCGACTCCTCGTGGGAGGAAGGAGCGAAGATTGCGTCAATCCTGTCTAAACGGGCCCAATGAGGCCTTCTGAGAAAGTCCCGGCGTGATTCTCGACATCTCGGTGCAGTTGCCAGCTCTCCTCCCGGACTCCTTTCAACGCGCCTTCCTGTTGCCGGACACAAACATCGTACGTCATAAACACGAATCAGATAATACACGTGTCAAATCAATGACATCATACCACTGACGGCTTGCGTTTTGTAAACATTTGACAAAAGACTTGTAAACAGACCTGCTGGGTGTCGGCAAACACCAGGATGATTTCCCCCTCTTCAAATTGCAGCTGGCCACTTTCAGAAGCCGCGTAACTCTTTAGCGCCACCCCCTGGCGTTGAAGCACAAAGAGCACAAACTGTAGTGGTGACCAATGTTATTTTAGTTAACTCAAAAGTTCAACAAACAATTTCATTAATGAAATAAAATAAAAAAAACAAGTGCTCTTTAAAAAACGAAAACCAACTGAAACTACATTCTATGTTTACAAAACGAACTAAAACTATAATTATAAAAAAAAAAATGTCCTTCGTTTTCATCTTTGGTAATTAATTTAATGAAGTGACGTCATCTCGTAGCAGCCAATGGAAAAGCACCTTCAGATGACGTCGCTCCCATGCTGTTTTTTTTAATATTGTGCACAACACTTTTTTAAACTAAAACTAATACCAAAACCAACTAAAACTCAAAACTAAAAATTTATCAAATAAATAAAACGAATACAAACTAACAAATCTACCCTGAAAACTAATTAAAACTAACTATATTTTAAAAAATCAAATACAAATAAAATTTACAAAAAAACTAAAATGAAAAATTTAAATTCCAATATGTCTTTGGGACTCTTAAAAAAATAATAATATTAAATAAATAAAAATAAAATAAAATAAAATAAAAAAACAAACAAAAAACGTATTTACACGTTATTGGGAGCAAATGAGTTAAAAAAAAAAAAAACAGACAACGGGTGGCAGCAGAGTATAAGAGATCAACCAGGACCTTGTTGCATGCAAACAAGCTGACTAAACTTGGCTATATTCTAATGTTAATTGCTGGAAAATGGAAACAAATACACTTTTTTTCTTCTTTCTTTTGGTAGGTTCCATGTTTTCATAGCAATAGAACACAATATTCTGTGGGCCTTGAAAAATGAGTCAAAATCCGCTAAAGCAGCCGGAAGTGAAGGGGATTGCTTCTGTGAAAATGACTGGGAGTGAATGAATTAATGGCTGTTTGGTTTCTTTCATTGTTGTCTCATGTAAAGATGAATATCTGCAGAAATGTGAGCGTGTTAACACCACCAAACGTGTCCGCCTACCTTGTAGAGAAAGCCAGGTGGATAGCCGTCATCTTCTGACCCATCCGTCATCTCTTTGTTGTCCGATTCTGCCGTCTCCTCCTCCTTAGCGGTCAGGAGCGGAGGTTTCTCCGAGCGGAAAGATACACGAGGGGCTGGAACTGGTGGACTTTTGCTCTCGGCTTCCTCCGACGGCGCCTCACTCGCATCGTCGTCGTCCTCCCGCTCAGCAACGGCCGCTTCGTCACTACCGGCGCAGTCGGAAGGGCTGGACGTGTCTCGCCTCGCGGCGTCCGATTTGGGGACGCCGGAGTCGTCCGACTGATTCGTGGCCAGTTCGGCTTCCGCCTCCGCCAGACTTTCGCTCGGGCTCGTGTCGCTGCGCTCGCTGACGCACTCCGACCGCCTCCTGGGCGTGTTGGTGCCGCAGGAGCTCAGGTCGGAGTCTGACGAGAGGCCGCTTTTGGGAGGGGCCACGCTTTCCTGCGCCGCGCACGTCTCGCCCGAGTCGCTTTGCGTTTGTGGCGGCGGCGGAGAGGACGGTAAAGCGTTTTTGCCATTTTGGGCTGAGGAATGGATGGAGACGTGATCAGCCGGGAAGGCCGTGTTGCACGGGATTGGATTGGAGATGAGCAGGGACTTTGTCTTCTTTGATTTCACTGTGGCGCTACGCAAAAAAAAAAAAAAAAAGTTAGTTTTGGGCTTGGATGATTTTTTTTTTTTTTTTTTAAATATATATATCACCTGTTCAGACCCTTTACGATGAATTTTTTTCCAGAGTGTTGATCTTCTAGTTTCTTCATCACATTGTACAAATCCCTGTTAAGCTGCATAGGAACAAAATCGTAATATTGTTCTTACATTACTGAATGTTGAAATGCTTTAGCATTAGAATGACAAAAAAAAAAAAAAAAAAGTGTCTTGTCTCACTTACCACACTCATTTCCTTATAGAAGACATCTCTCAGATTTGATACATTTTGGAAGACGGTCACGTAGCAACCGATGCGGCTACAAACAAACAAACAAGACGTTTATCAGCTTATCCTCGTGATATCAGTTACAATACATTACATGAATGCGTTTATATTCTTCTTTAACTCTTTCACTCCCAGCCATTTTCACAGAAACAATCCCGTTCGCTCCCGGCTTTTTACTGGATTTTGCAAGGCCCACAGAATGTTGTGTTCTACTGCTATAAAAGCTATCAAAAGAAAGATTAAAGTCTCTTTTTTCATCAAAAAAAAAAAGTCGGTTTCTATCTGTTTCCGTTTTGCAGCAATTAGCATTAGAGGAGAGCTAAGTTTCATCAGTTTTCACAAATCTATTCAAAATTGTAAGTTAGTAATTTAGCTTTTTTTCTACATGACCCTGGTTGATCTCCTTTGCTCTGCTGCCACCTGCTGGCCGTTTGTGTAATAACTACCATTTCTGCAACCGTTCTTTGCAGTTGAGAGGCTGCATCAAAGCCTTCTGTATGCTCTAGCATAAACAAAAAAACGTATAAATATGTCTTTGGGACACTTAAAACATTTTTTTTTTTAAAACGTATTTACACGTTATTGGGAGCAAATGGGTTACTTCACGTTCCACAAGCCAATATGTGGGAGCACATACAACATATTACTGTCAAGAAAATTTGGACTTGACTTCCCCTCTAAGTAGGTTAATTCTCTTATTCAACAGACAATATTTATGGTATCCAAGAAACCAATGTCATTATGATTCTGATGGGCGCATTATTTGGATTCACAACCTTTCTATGAAACCAAAATGGCTGCTGGAAAACCAGAAAAGTGATGTCAGTGTCTTTTTCACAGTCCTGTTCGATACATAGGGAGACGTTCTCAATTTTGCTTCTCTTAAAACATCATTTGTAAATTGGATTTTTTTTTCAGACATAAAGTAGAAGACCTGCCAGAATAGAAAGGAGAAAACAAAGTAGCGAAAAAGAAAGTTATGAGGGGAAGTGCAGCTGGGCAATCAAACCTCTGATAAAGAACAGGCAGCTCGTCCCTCAGCTCCTGATTTATCTCCTCAAAGACATTCTGGGCTTTGTTGAACTCCTCCTCTGCCTGCAGTAAACAAAGGAAGAGTCAACAGTGGACGTGCTACTTGTAGTCAAAAAGTCGTATATACGAGTTATTTGCTACCTTCACAATTTTGGCATCATCCTTTTTCTTGGCACTCTGAAGCGCCTCCAGGTGGTGACGCGCTGAATCGTAGTCCACCAGCTTTCGGCCACGTTTAGCGACTCGTTCCTGAAACACACACACACACAGATTAAAGCCGTTTTGTATTCTTTTGAGAGTATCAAACAAAAAAGAAATGTTCATTTTGTATGTGAAATCAGTTTGATAGGCGCAGACGAAATCAAAGCCAAAAAAAAAACAAAAAAAAACGGGATACCTTGACTTCTGGAAACTGGCTCGTATAGTTTTCCATGGTGCGCACGATCTGGTCGTTCATTTTCTCCTCATAGTCGTTCCACAGTAAATCTTCACTCTAAAACGTGACAGATTTGTTGGAATTCAGTTAGACCATACTGCGAGTAAATTGGTTTAAACTACGGGTGCCAGGCGATTAAAGTTCTTAACCGCAATTAATCGCATGACTTCAGTAGTTAACTCACAATTAATCGCAAATTTTATATCTGTTCTAAATGTACAATAACATTTTTCCAAGTTTCATACTCTTAACACAAAAGTGGAAAAAAATGTAAACTAATAGAAACATGGCTGCATCTTTTAGCCATTGATACAGTATTTTCATAATAATTCATAAACTTGAGTTAAAATGAAAATGATTTTTTTTTTTAAATGAGTGTGATATTGATTTGTGTTGGTCATTTTTCTGCCACAAGATGGCATAATTGCATTTGTAAGACAGTGACAGCTCAGTGCATTTTCATTTTCATATTAAGAGCTATCTAATCATTAACATGAAGTAACTTGTGAAATTCTGCATACTTTTTTTTTAAAATTATAAAATACAACTTGACCCCAGTCACCACAAATATATGCATTATTATTACATTTATTACTCCTAAATTTTGACGTGGATGTGTCTGCTGCATTGCGATTGGAATTCCTCCAGTACAGGCTTTATAAGTAATAAATAAAAAAAAATAAAATAAAATAAAATAAAATAAAATAATAATGGCGTTAAAGGAACTTGAAATGAACTGGAAATTAACGCACTAATTGTGACACCCCCTAGCTTAAACGCAATTAAGAATGCTGCCGAATTAATTCAAAGATATTGAACAGTAAACAGTCAATAGTGTATTTGTTTCAAGGCTGCAATCAATTATTCATTATCGGCACCCAAGGTCAGAACGCACATTTGCTGATTTAAAAAAAAAAAAAAAAAAAAAAAAAAAAACTTTCTGACATATTAACGGCAACATATTCTCATTTCTATTGAGATCAAGAAATATGACGACGAAAATACTTGTATAATGACAGCAAGGTCCTCCACTCCGTTCCAGTCCGATTCGTAGACGTCTCGCAACGTCTGAGACAGCCGCTTCGATGTCTCGTGTACAGCTGTGGAAATGGGAATTAAAAAAATCACATCACTTTCCAAAAGTCATCTTTTTTGCCGTTTTGAATCAGCAAGCACGTTAATGTAAGCATTGTTTTTCAAGGTTTGCGGCAAGACTTGTCACACCCACACTGAGAAGGTCAAATCAACACTTGCTTCCTGACTGTAGCTCAAATAATAATAATAATAATAGATGACAATACTGTACTAGAAAAGCAAAGCCTTTCTTAAACATAATAAAATCACCAGCACTGAGCCTGTTTTCACTTTTTTTTTTTTCTTTGAAGCAACGCAGACATCATTGCAAAATAGGACTGCGGGCACCAAGACGAGTACAAATTCACTTCCCATTTACTCAGGCGTCCATCTTCCTCTTAAAGTCTGCCAGTTTGTTGAAAGAATGGTGTCTGTAAGTATTTAATCATGCTTTGGAAACAAACTTGCCTTTCACCGCAACATAGTAGGCCTTGACATCTTTAAGCAAGCGGCTTCCGTCAATCTGTGTGCAAAGGAAAAAAAAAAAAAAAATCATCATGAGTTGCGGGATTTGTGCTAATACAACACTGTCAAAAATAATGGGATTTTCCTTTCCGTTAGAGAGAACGTACTGTATTACAAAATGTCCTCCCGTTTACTCTAACAGAGCTAACAAACTTAAAAGTCGATTAAAAGGGGGTAACAAAGTCAAAGAAACGTCTTTACGATTGCCTGTTCTATGCGGTACAAGTTGTCGAAACGCGGCACTCTGTTCATCTCAGTGGGCGGCCATTTTGTCTCTTGAGGCAAATAGAAAAACAATGCAGATAGGAAAATGTCCATAAATCCGCGAAGATGTGATTACGGTATATTGAATGGCTGCTTCACAACATAACTGACCTCCCAATAAATCTGAATTTTAATTTAGGATTCTTGAAAACAAAAATACTGCAATGACACTAAATTAAAATATAACACGGCGATGATGAATATTGAAGTGAAAATAGTTGTCACATGTTGGCATTCAACATCCTTCCCCTTGCTCAATGGAAAGTCGGACTTTTTGAAAACGCGCTACACTTGCATTTTCCAAGTGAAAGTGCTTTCAGGAACTCGATTCCCCTCATACCCGTAGCAGCAAGTCATGAAACTCAGTAATAAAAATCTACTCTTTTTGAATAGTTACTGTACTTTGTTTTTAAAAGTAATGACTTTGTGGAGACATAAAGACGGGAGCTTTAAAAGGACAACATAGAAATGTCTGTTACATTCTTATGGTACCAAGATTGCATAAATAGCACCGTAATATGCACTTTTATTTCATAAGGGGGTAGAGTACTGAATGATATCATGGTACAATATGCAACTTGTCACTATAAGAAGTTGAAAGAATAAAGACAGGGGATTGTCTTTTATCTAAGTTTAACTTTAAGTAACAATAGACTCGATCCAAATAGGCCAACATGTTTTAATAGTAATAATACAACAACAACAACAACCACAATATGTACCTGTTGTTTGTTGAGGTTCTGCGAGCAAACCTCAAACTGTTCATCCTTCGTCTCCATGGTTTTTCCCAGTTTTTGTAGGACCTGCGTGATCACAACATTGAGATTTCAGCTTGAACCGTCTTTGCCGTTTGCCAAATGTAGCAATTCACATTCGTATATTTTGTCGTGCTCAGCAAGGCAAGCAGCATCTTCATTTTTTTGTCAATTCAAACATTTTTCACGTCTTCGCATCGTCTCAGATAAATATCCTTAACAGGCCGGTGTTTTGTTACTCTACATGACCTTCACCTTTTTTTAAAAATGAATCAAAACATCTGACCTCTCTTTATCCGACTCACTAAAATAACATTTGGCCTACAAAGTCATAGCACATACACTCATCCACCAGACTTAATGAGGCGTCGGCTTCAACTTTGTTCTATGAAACAAATCAACCTCAAAGTTGGTGTTAGAGAGTTCGGAAAGCAGCGGAAGTTCACAATCAGGAAGTGGTGACTTGTGTGTTGGAACGCAGCTGTGTATGTGTGTGGTACTGAACAACACTGTGATGTTCTGACAGGGATCAGAAAACATATGTTCAATGCCGAACTAGTAATTTCGTCATTTGAATTCACAGGTCACGTAGCAACCGCACAGAAAACGATCACAGCACATTCCAGACACGACTGCAAGTATGTCACTCGCTACATTTAAAAAAACAAAACAAAACTAAAAACAAAAATTAAGGTACAGTGTACTTTTATCCTGGACCACGCTTCACCATCAACACTTCGTACCTATCGACACATTCGACACACATCTCACCTTCTCCTGTGCGCGATTCAATGACTTCTGGACTCTTTTAGCGAAAATTCCTGCACCGGACTGCAGGTTCGGTCCTATTTTATTCTCGGCCATGGTTCGCTTGACAACGGTTCGTCTGCTTCCTCTTGAAAGACGACGTACGTCTGCCTTCTAACTAACTAACTGGAGGCGATGAAGGTGGAGCAACAAAAGGCAAATGACACGATTCGACACACGCGCGCGCGTGCGCACAAACACATGGAAACAACTTTTTTTGGAGTGAATTCTTTGACATCACGAGCGGCGTGTCGTCATTATGGAGCGTCTGTTGCATGTCCCAATAGTGCTTTCACATAGTTGCAAAAGTAAACCAGGCTTCTTCCACACACTCACCTGAAAAGCATGCTCGTCGATTGCGTCCGTACGGATGAGGCGGAGTTGACTCAGTGAAGTGATGAGACCGGTGAAGCAGCCGAGCAGGATGCTCTCAAATGGGTCGCAAAATAACCCAGAACTACATCATTTATGAATGAATAGTTTATCTCAGCATTTCCAGTGTCTTCAAATACACAATATCCATAAATTTAAAATACCAGCTCCTTTAAATAATTGATTAGTTGATTCTCTGTTGCCAACCTTACTAATTATTCTAATAGCATTTTTTTAATGTAATTTTATAGTTTGGTCATATTTGCTTAACCCAAACTGAAGCACAATATGTGAGGCAACAGGACAATACGTTATATAAAGCCCTTTATTGTTTAGAAAGAACAGATTCAGCTCATTTACGTTGAGTGTATTCTGTCTGTGGCTTCCAACACAATTTATGATCAGTAATTACTCACAAAAACTTTGTTCCAGTAACTCGCTCAATACCATTCAAAATTAAGTTTTATATCGTAGTTGAAGTGCATACGACTCAACACCATAAATTTCGTTTTATTTATTTATTTATTTATTTATTTATTTATTATTATTATTATTTTTTGTATTTAATTATAATTTTTTTCAATCAAATTTCTTTAAACGGTAAATATAGTTGAGTTGGGTATAATTACACGAACTCAACTTTACCTGTTTACAACAATAACTTGTGTCAGAAAAAAAGTCTCGGTATTTCCGTTTCCGTGGAAGCGATGGTAGAACCTATCATTTGTCATTACGTATTCTGGCCAACAGACGGCGCCAGATACCAACTATTCACTTCACGGCGGGTGATTTTGTTTTCGATTTCTTTACATTTCATTTTAATTTCTCCCAACTGTTGTTTTATGAGATGCGTGCGCGTAAATCACATCTCACGTCTATTTAATGCGCAAATTTATAGGAAAGGTAACGTCGTCGCGCTTTTATGGCATGTTACTAGGCAACCCGGTGACGTTTTGTTGGGTGGGCTATTTTTATGGTTGTGATTTAGCCATGTGGGCGGAGTAGTTCTTGACGAATGTATTTCGTGCTAGGCGGTGAACGCAGTGCCACAAATCGAGTGCATCCTCATACATGGATATAAACCAGTGGGAGTACCTTGGCGCATTCAGGCGCGGTTTGGGCTCATAGCAGACGGGAAGAAGAGCCAGCGGCCCGGTTGTTGTTTTTTTGTCAGGGAAGCGAAGAAAAGCGAAAGAAAAGGCTACATTTTCTTTATACTTTTTTTCCTCCGAGCGCGCAGGCCGTCTTTTGAAGTCTTGGACGGAAACGTTTCACCTTGAAAATGCCTCCCATTGAAAACGAAAGCGGGAAGAATGAACTTAAAACTCGAATACAATCGCTTATCGACTCCAACCAAGTGGTGGTCTTCAGCAAAAGTTATTGTCCATATTGTGTGAAGGTATAAGATTTATTTTTGTCTTTAGCTTTATTTGTAAACTTTACGTCGTGTCGTGGCTTGCAAAGTAAACGGGCTTCGTCTAGTCTCTGGATGCACACGCTACGTAAATGTAACTTGTGCTTGTTGCAAGTTGAATTTATTTTTTTTGTAAGTCGCACACCTCATTTGGGGGCGACAAATTAAGTACAGTATGTGAAATTTAATTTCTGTCAACTCAAATCTCCCTGTAATGGAAACGTCCACTTCTCGAGTTAGCTTGCACCGTTGTTGATTACATTACATAATTTTAACTCAGGGTCGTCTTGTGTTTTATGGCATTAATATAATGGTAATATTGTATTAATGTAAACTGAGTGTGTTTTATGTGTGTGTAGGTAAAAGATTTGTTCAAAGAACTCAAAGTGGAGTGCAACGTGTTGGAGCTGGATCTCATGGGTAAGATCAGATCTATTTCCTCATACAGAAGATCTCTACAATGACTCAGCATGTTTAGCACGGCTACTGCAAGCCGGCCTAGAAAATATTCGGCACGACGAGAATATATTGTTAAAAGGCGTTTTATATTTGCAGCTCTTTAGCATCTCAAGCGTGATAAACAGGCTGACAAGTTCGTAAGACTGATAATTGAAAAACACTGATATTGACAAATGATTTCTAATTAACAAAATATCGCCTAAAATCTAATCTTATCATGCTTGTAAACGTGGTAAAGCATAATTTCTTCGCCAAACAAACATTTTATCACCTCTTGCGTACAATAATGCTACAGAAAAAAAAAGAAAAAGAAATATTATGTGGATATTTTGCCGTGGCCGGCAACGCCTTGAGCTTCTTTGATTGGTCAATCACTGGGTGTGGTTCCTGCCCTTCGCTTTCCCCCTTCATGTGTCTTTTCACTCAGTTTTTATTTTGTTTTGCCACGGAAAATAGCAGCCTAACCCCTATCCAACCCTCAGAGCAGATTTATCAGCTGGTATCGGACACATTTTGCATCTTTTCCAATTCAAATGCAGCAATCACATGTTCTGTGTCCTTTAATGTGCAAAATTCAGTAATTGTTCACTTATTCATAAAAAAAGAAGGAAACAAAACGGCTTTTTTTCAAGTCCCAACTGGCTGCAAGAAATTTAGTTTGTTTTTTGTTTTTTTTTAAATGTAGAGTGTGGTTCGAGCCCGATACTTCACCCAGTATTCTGCAAGCTAGAACACATTTACTGGTGCACAATTCTTATGGTTCTCGTTAATCATGGCGAGTTCCCGGACATGAAAAAATATCCACGTCATATTTATTTACTTCCTCTATAGCATTATTTAATGCTAAGTCATTTCGAACTGTTTAAGAGACTAATTTTCACTGCATGTGGCAGCTCAGACCGTGTACTTGTTTTTTGCATAATATTGTTTATGCACTCTTTCTAGAGGATGGAACCAATTATCTGGAGATGCTACTTGAGATGACGGGCCAAAAAACTGTGCCTAATGTTTTCATCAACAAAACGCATGTTGGTGGCTGTGACAAGACGATGCAGGTAACATATTTGAATGGTTGCTTCTTGTTCACAAAATAGCATCAATCTCTCAAATGGTTGACTGGATTTGTTTACACACACACACACACAGCAAGCATATAATGGCGAGCACTTTATGAAGCGCTAAAGATGGCTGAGCGAGGGCTTTGCTCAACCGCATTACAAGTGGTCTTCACCGCAATTAATTTTGCTGTAGAAATCGTGACGTTTTCGGAATTAACAGCAAGGCTTATTTAAAACGTTGCATTAATCATGACCAAGCAGCTCGTCCAGCGTGTTCTTAATTCAGAACAATTAGAAAACAGGTTTTCAAATGAACATGATAAAAAATGAACAAACAACCCAGACAGACTCCCAGTATATTTAATATTAAGAAGATAACACACTTGGTACTGAAGCGTAATTATAAATGATAAAGTGCTTGTGTAAATTGCGCTTAATGTTTACATTAGGCCCATAAAGATGGCAGCCTGCATCAGCTCCTGAATGGACAAAGTGAAACGTATGATTATGACCTGATTGTCATTGGAGGTGGATCTGGTGGACTGTCCTGTTCAAAGGTGACTGGATGTAACATGTCAATAACAGATTTATTCTTCAGTTGTCTGATTGGCTCAGAGTGGCGACCAATGTAATCCTTAAATAAACATTTTTTCCCTTTTTTTTTTTTTGTCAATTTAAGGAAGCTGCAGCTTTGGGGAAAAAAGTTATGGTTTTGGACTTTGTTGTTCCCACACCAAAAGGAACCACTTGGGGTAAGATTGTTTTTCTAAAATATCTGCTTGAGACAGAGGGCAAATGCATCTCCAAAAATTGAAAAATGAGGCAATATTTGGGTTGTTTTTTTTTTGTAAAAGCAGCCACTATTCTGTGCCCTTTTGTACAATAGATTGCATGTGTATTCCCCTGCTCCCCATTAACACCAAACTATGATGCGTTGCAAACATCAAATTTTTCCACAACAAATTTAAAAAAGAAAGAAGAAACAAAAGGGGGGGGGGGATTAGAGCTGCACGATTATGAGGAAAATATTAATCATTATTATTTTGGTAAGATAAGAATTGAAATCACGATTAGATGATCATTTATTTTATTTTTTATTTTTGGTACAAAACAAGAAAATGTTTAAACGTAAAAAAAAAAAAAAAAAAATATATATATATATATATATATATATATATATAGCTCAAGACAAATGAAATTCTTTGAAACACTAATTATGCAAGTTCATTTTGGATGAAACAAAATTTATTAAATTAGTTATTTAATTATTATTATTATTTTTTTATTTTGCAAAAAAAAAAAATGTTATTTTAAAATTTACAAAGGTGCAAATGTATCAATTTTAAACGGCTCAAAAAATATATATTTTTTTGTGATTATGCGGATCTTGTAATTGTGGAGTATAATAATTGAATTTTGATTAATTGCACAGCCCAGTCACAAGTAGTATTACAGATGTTGTTTTGATAATACTTGGTTAAAGGGACACTTGACTCATTGAACAATTCTCAGCAGTGAAAAGTTAATATTTTGTCCAGAATGAATTTGATAACTTCATTATTTTTCATCTACAATTAATACCTTTTCTAAAAAGTCAAGTATCCCTTTTTAAGTGTGTCCAAGCATTTTTGCATCTCTCAACTTTATTTATAGTGCTCTTTAAAAACAGTCACGGCTTTATGCAAAGTGCTGTACTGTACTTGAATGTGACATCTTACTGCGGCGATCAATCAGGTCTAGGTGGAACATGCGTGAATGTCGGCTGCATTCCCAAGAAACTGATGCACCAGACCTCCTTGCTGGGCACCGCCATGCAAGACGCGCGCAAGTTTGGCTGGGAATTTGACGAAACTGGTAAGCGGTTCGTTTGATTGACACAAGTGATGAAAGGCAAAAGCACAAAGTAAATAATGGGTCCGAGTTTGGTGCTCTTCTTACTAATGATGAGTGTCTTGTGGTCACAGTCAAGCACAACTGGGAGACGATGAAGACGGCGGTGAACGACTACATTGGCTCGCTCAACTGGGGCTACAGGGTGGCACTGAGGGACAAGAATGTCAACTATGTCAACGCCTACGCAGAATTCGTCGAGTCTCACAAGATCAAGGTGATGATATATTTTATCGTCGTGCATCGAGAATCAGGGTTTTTCCTGTGTGCAAAATTCAGAGGCGGCCACCTCCACATTTCTTTGCTTACCACCTCCAGCTGAAGTGACTGATAATGAATGAATGCTTAAACATTATTATTATTGAAGCATGGAATTATGTTGCCTGTAAAAAATTAGCCTGTTGAATTTACAGAATACACATTCGATACCACTTTTTTTTTTTTTTTTTTTTTTTTCCCGCCGATATTTATACCAATACCACTATTAAATAAAATTCCCCACCCATAAATGACAGATGATTTTAAACAAAGACCTCCATATCCCAATATATTATTTTTACTTAAAGGGTTACTTGATTTATTTTGCCATTTTCAGCAGTAAAAAGTTAATATTTTGTCTATAATTAATGTGGTAACTTCATTTATTTTTCATGTACCGGTACAATTAATACCTTTTTTTTCAAAAAAGTAATTTTTCTACTTGCTGTCGACTGATGATGACATCACCTGTGCTGAGGAAGTAGGTAACGATCAATCATGGCCCAGTTTACTGATAAAACCCAGAAAACAGGTGAGCCATGATTGGATTGACAGCTGTCTTAACGGCTATTTCAAGTCTTTTTTTTTTTTTTTTCCTTTTTTTTTTTTCTTCCCCCCCCTCTCTCTCTCTCTCTTCTCTTCCTACACAGACCTTAAACAAACGAGGGAAGGAGACATTTTACACCGCAGAGAAGTTTGTCTTGGCTACAGGTGAGCGACCACGTTACCTGGGCGTACCTGGAGACAAGGAGTACTGCATCACAAGGTGATCCTTCAACTCTTTCTTTACTTGTACATGAAGTGATACTGTGGCCAAAAAAAAATAAAAAATCTTCATTCAAGTAGTTCCGCAATGTGCTATGCGAGATGAAATCAATGTCAATTTCCTCCACTGTTGTTCTCACGACAAGCCCAACTGTCAAAAACGTTATCAAACATTTTCATGCTTTGCTTGTGGCTGTTTTGACAGACGCACTGTCTGGTTATTTAGTCCCAACAGTTCCTCATACCAAAGGTGATTGCGTGACCTTTTTAAAAGTCGAGTCAACATAACAAACTCATTCGATTTTCACAATTAGTCACTTGTGTTCACTTTGCTCTCTGCGCAAGATGTAACATATTTCAAGGATGCTGGATTAGGTAATCCTCGAGTCGCTTCCCAACTCAAGATGTGTTGCAACTGGTGGGGCGCTCTTGTTATTTGCCCATCTTTCTCTCACTTTGTGAATGTGTGTTCAAGCAGCTTCCGAGAAGACACTCGGAGCAAAAACGTCGATTGTGATGCAAATGAAACCCAAATTTGACGAGCCAAGCAAATAATTGAAAATGGTGGTCTCAAAATTGGTAGATGCTGTTAGCAAATGTGAGTTTGAGGCGTTTGCGTGCTCTCGTCCACATGGTAGAAATGCTAGTTTATTTTCAAGGACTGACGTTTCAAAGCAAAAGAAACTAAAAGACTATTTGTTTGTATAAAAACAGATCAAGAGATCCAGTTTGCCCTGTTTGGCCATCTTGACAGCCCCTTTTGTGTTCAAGCAACAGAGCGGTTCACTGTTGATTGTCCTGATAAAGCCATTTTTGTTTTGTTGTATCTGTCGTCCACCAGCGACGACCTCTTCTCCTTGCCATACTGCCCCGGCAAGACCCTGGTGATCGGCGCGTCTTACGTGGCTTTGGAATGCGGCGGCTTCCTCGCCGGCCTGGGTCTCGACGTCACCGTCATGGTGCGTTCCATCCTGCTGAGGGGCTTTGACCAGGAAATGGCGGACCGGGCCGGCGAGCACATGGAGGAGCATGGCGTCAAGTTCATCCGGAAATATGTGCCCGTAAATGTAAGTTGGGGGATTTATTGATTTTTGATTTTTAGCTCTGTCAATGTAACGGCACCAGGTGTAATACTTGAAATGAACCTCGTTATTTCCTCCTTTTTGTGTTTTGTCAGATCGAGGAGTTGGAAGCGGGCACTCCCGGCAGGCTGAAGGTGACGGCTAAATCCACAGAGAATGATGATGTCATCGAGGGAGAGTACAACACTGTAAGTCAGCCAGTCAGTCTTGCTCTGATTAAAAAAATATATATATATATATATAATGGAATGAATGTTTGGATTTTAAATAGAGCATGACTTCTTTTGTTTATTCTTTTATACCTGCTTTACTGGCTTACTAAAACAACATGTAATTGTTTTGTTCATAATTCCATCACAGCTGACTGTGTACACAAATTCACGCCTGTTTTTTTTTTTTTTTTTTTGTTTTTTTTTTTTTTTTTTTAGTTTTTTTTTTTTTTGTTTTTTTTTTTTTTTTTTAGTTTTTTTTTTTTTTTTTTTTTTTTTTTTTTTTTAGTTTTGTTTTTTTTTTCCCCCCCCATCAAGCTTAACAATTATTGTGTTTCTCAGGTATTGATCGCAGTGGGTCGAGACGCATGCACCGACAAAATCGGCCTGGACAAGATTGGGGTCAAAGTTAACCCGAAGTAAGTTTGACTTTGACTTTTTTTTTTTTTTTTTTTTTTGTAGCAGTTTTGTGACTTGTGCCTTTAAGATGCATGCTAGTCAGGGTGAGTCAGCACTTATCGCTGTCACATGTCTCGCTGTACTGTAGTGTGGTGAGAGGGGGGCGGTGCTTGCTTCTTATAGAGTAACAAGGCGACATTGTGTTGTTTTGGTGCAAGACGCAGACCAGTTCAATTTGCTGGCTAAATTTGCTAACTTATGGACAATAATAATGAAAAGAAAACACACATAGGGCTTCTATAAAAGTATGTAATTTTTGATTTGAGAAAATTCTAGATGGGAGTATTATATGGAAAAATGTTTCATGTTACAACAGATCTATTTTGCATAGGTTGAAATTCACATTTAATGATGATTTGAATCATTTAATGACATCACTACATTTACTTGGTGTATTTGCTTGAATGAAATTCTGGCCACAATCTGAAAATTTGGTTTGCTGCTGAATTCATCTTTTAAAAATAAAAAGTCCACACACCCTCTTGGTTTAAATATGTGGTCTTATTGTGATGATTTCACATACCGGTAGTTTGACCTTATTTTTATTTTTATTTTTTTTCTCTTTCTTAGTTGTTTCATCTGCAGCTGTAATGGGATAACTTAAGGCTTTAGGACACGACAATTTGTGCTGTTGATTGAATTTGATTGGAAAATGTGTTTATACATTGCTTAGCATTATGTTAAAATGTCATTTTGACATATTTTCTTACATGCATACATTTTCAAATGGCTGCCTATTTCGGGCAAGTGGGGTCAGCGAGGATTAAGATCACATACGGCAATCCTATAAAAGAGAGCTTTGAGTCATGCTTTGGTCTTGTGACTGCAGAAATTCTGTATTTTAGATGAAGCTGCGAAACAATCACAAGATTGATCTTCTTCCTACGTTGTTTAATAATTCCTCTATTGAAATGAGATTTCTTCTTTCCACTTTTGAAGGAATGGCAAAATTCCCGTCAATGACGAAGAGCAAACAAACGTGCCCTACATCTACGCCATCGGCGACATCTTGGAGGGCAAGTGGGAGCTAACCCCCGTTGCTATCCAGGCCGGAAAGCTGCTGGCGCGGCGTCTTTATGGCGGTTCAACAGTCAAGGTACACGGCCAGCAAAAATTGCATTTTCGTTTCATTAGAACAAAAAAAAAAAAAGTGTTTCTACCTTATTCCGTTCTTCAGTAATCACCGTTTGAAAATAGGTAATTTGATTAACACTGAGCGAAAATTGAAAAAATAAGGCGAAAACGAGCTACATTTTCAGTGACTAACATGAATATTTTTTTGTTTAGTGACGCTCTATAAATTAGGTTTAATTAACAAAGGCTTTGATCATTCACTTGAAAACGTTATATTTCGTCATCTTTCATTGCAATTCCATACACTGGCAGCCCATTGAAAAGAGATGCAATGCTGCCATCTGCTGGCCATAGTTAGTTTATTTATTTTTGGTTCCACAACCCATTGACCAGGCACTTGGACGTTGCACTGACCATTGTTTTGATTTAAAACAACAGAAACGTAGTTGACGTCATTTAACGTTTATGGCGGCATACATCGTGATTTTACTAAACGTTATTAAACGTTTTTGGCGGTCAAAGAGTTCAAACACATTGAAGATCTCCAGATAAAGGAAGAAAACCTTCTTTGAGCTGTTAAAATCAGTTCCACACTCACTTGAAGTGTCTCCTTTTTAGTGCGACTACATCAACGTTCCCACCACCGTATTCACGCCGCTGGAGTATGGCTCCTGCGGCCTGTCCGAGGAGAGAGCCATCGAGTTGTACGGGCAGGACAACCTCGAGGTGACGCATTCAAAAATGTTTTGTACGATAGTTATTTGTTTGCTTGTTAACATTTTACTTGATGTATTTGGTCCTTTTTTTTTTTTTTTATATATATTCAGATATTCCACAGTCTCTTCTGGCCTTTGGAGTTTACTGTGCCTGGCAGGGACAATAACAGATGCTATGCCAAGATCATTTGCAATAAGTTGGATAATGTAAGTTTATTACTAATATTATTTATTTATTTATTAGTAGCAGTAATTACTTTGATGTATGTAATGTCAGAACACAAGTATATCCAGAATTACAAAGTAAGATCAAATGAGTGGTAATGTTTTGGACCATTAGAGAGGAAATTTAGATGACAAAAGAACTTGTTTACATTGACTTTTTTTTTTTTTTTTTTTTTTTTTTTTTTTTTTTTTTCCCTCCCCCGCACAATAGGAAAGAGTGATTGGCTTCCATTACCTGGGTCCCAATGCAGGAGAGGTAACTCAAGGCTTCGGTGCAGCCATGAAATGCGGCGTGACCAAAGAGAAGCTGGACGGTACCATCGGCATCCACCCAACTTGTGCTGAGGTGAATACGCCGCTCACATTTTTGAAATATTCAAGATGTTCAATATCAGTTTTCTTATCTCGCTGCCCGTTGTGGTTAATTTGCTAGGTTTTTTTTTTTTGTTTTTTTGTTTTTACCGGAACGAGTGCAACAGGGAATATGAATTGCATGTCAAGCTTGGCAAAATTCCAATAACTACCAGAGCCACATCCATTCAGTCAAGAACATTGATGGAAAAACAATAGAGCTATCAAATTAATCTGCAACTATTTTAATAATCTAGTAATCGTTTGGAGCCTTTTTTTATTTGAAATTGCGCAAATCCTCTGATTTCAGCATATCGACAGTAATTGTTTGCAGATTTCTGTAGTTATTCATGAAAGAAGATTGATTATATTCTGTGTTTAATTAAAATAAGACATTTGCAAACATCTGTTTTTACTTTGGAAAACAATGACCAACCCGGTAACATAGTACATTAATCCCCACTTTTTTTTTTTTTTTTCTTTAATTCAGTATATGAAGAAGTATGAAACAACAACTAATCACTGGTTAAAAAAAAAAAAAAAAAAAAAAAACTAATCAGGGAGAAAAAAAATGTTTTTTGTAATACACTTTAATACAAAATTTAAATAACTCAATTGATTTAAAAAATATTCAATAGTATCAGCATGAAAAACAAAACAATGGTTTGATCTAAATGTGATATGTTCTTAAAAATGTACTTTTTCAGTCACTGCCATTTAAATGGTCATTTTGTCAAAACAATTTGCTGCTTTTTGAAATGCTTGAGATATTGTGTACATACGTGTAATGTGATCATGACCAACATTGTCTTGAGTCATTTTCCTTCCTTCCTTCCCCACACCGCAGATCTTCACCACTCTGGACGTGACCAAAAGTTCAGGAGGTGACATCGCCCAGGCGGGCTGCTGAGGTTAAACCCTGCTCGTTTAGCAGGATGCCTCTCATCTAGTCCACCGAGCCGTCCTCTCTCTTCGCTCCCAAAGAACCTGCGACCTTCAACTCCAGCTCTTCACTTGACTGGATGTTTGTTTGTTTTTTCTACTCAGGACAAATTGTACAATGCGGCCAGCATCTGATGCTCAATTTTGCTTTTGTGGGAGCTAAGGCGAGAGTGTGCAAGCTCAATTGATATGAGGGCATTCTGCTGAACAGCGGGGTTACTCTGCCGAAAACCTGCGGGGCTTTATTTGCCTTCTTCTGTGAGGAGCGAGGGTATACACACATCACACGCGTGTGATGTTTGTGTGTGTGTCCGAGCTATTCTTGACGTCCTTGCCTGTAACCCAAATGACTTTGGTGGGCAGGGACTGATTCACCTCTGCGGAAGTAGCTGATATTGTGCCACACTTCCTTCGTCCAAAACTTTTTTTTTTTTTTTTTCCCCCCACCCCCAGTATGAGTATGTATATGACCCATCAATTGGTCAATAACCTGTCCAGCTACATTCAGCTTGACTGTTTTGAGGATGTGAAGTCCTCGCCTAAAACCAAAACATGCTGGAATCAGTCAAGGCTGCTGCTGCAGCAGAAGGAGTTCCCACCCTTTTACATCGAGACTTTGTCGTCAACACAACCCATTCCGTTGAATGGAACACTATAACTTGTACATATACACAATGTACTTATTGTCCTCTTATACTTGGGGTAAATTAATTTCATCTTACTACATGGTAACGTATTTGTAAACAACCGATTTTTCGTGTATACCTTGAATGCCACGGGGAATTTTGTGGAACACATTTGCGCTGCCCTGATTTTACTAAAAAAAAAAAAAAAATGTGTATATATATATATATATATATATAGTCATGAAACAACCGATCTAAATGACACCATCAGAGAACAATTCACTGAAGGTTGTTTATGCTGCTTTAGTTTAATCTTGGAGCGCATAATTGAAAAGTCTGTAAAAGATGTTAGCTGATCTTGGGTGACCAGTCTCTAAATCACATGTGATGTTTTTTTTTCTTCTTCTGTGTATGTCTGACAACTTTAATCGTATCTTTCGAGGAAAAAATAAAGTATCTTTTTGACATTGTTTTGCCTTTTGTTTTTAAATCAGGTTTTACATTTGCATGGTTACCAAACAGGGTTATTTATAGTTTGGGAACTTTCGTTTTAGTTGGCTTTTATTTTGTTTTTTGTTTTTAAATGTTTTAAATTTAGTTTTTAGGGTGTTTCTGTTAGTTTTAGTTGTTTCACGCAAAATTGTCGCCTAGGAGTGACGTCATTTGAAGGTGTGTTTCTATTGGCTGCTGCTAGATGACATCACATATGTGTGACACACTTTCAAAACTCCTTATTCCAGTTAAATATACTTATTACAATCACGTTTGAGATCATCCCCAAAGTCTCATGCATTAAATTTATTACCAAAGACTAAAACGATTTTTTTTTTTGCTATAATTATAGTTTGTTTTGTAAACAAAATATAGTTTGTTTGTTTTTTAAAACTTTCATTATTTCATTTTTTTATTTTAGTTCTTCATTAACTAAAATAACCTTATTTACCAAGTCATATTTTATGTGGGAATATGGCCAAGGATGTTTAAGAACACTCAAGTACAGTGGATCAAAAATGAGCCCTTTATAAGTGTGCTGGCTATTCATATCCACCAGATCAGAGAGCCCTGCCGAAAATAGAAATAATAGCAGGAGGGTCTGCTCCTGTGGCTCTTCTACAACGCTCACAAGTGATCGGTCGCATCTGGACTGGTGTGAAGCATTCATTCAAATGCTCACATCTGACAACAATGTGTCACCTGCATGGGTTGCCATGACCACCGGCCTTTTGATCACTTTCTTTTGTTAAAGGCTTAATAAATTACCCATCTTATGTGGACACTCACTTATGAGCTCATTCAAAGGTGTTTGTTATGCTTTTATATCCAATGGCCCGCTTCAAAACAACACAAAGTTTAAACAGTGCAAACTCATGGTTAGTTCCTCAACGGTATCCGTTTTGCAGCAAGATTAAAAATGGGGTCAAAAATGGATAGCATTGACTTTTCATCATAACAGCTCATATAATCTCTAGCTATCAAATGGTGCCATTATTCTTCCCCATCCCAATAAAAAGTTCCCAACTGGTATTTGTGAGCAGATACTGCACTTTGTGAGAACTTTTTTTTTTTTTACTTAATTTGCTGACTCTTGTGTAATCAAGACTGCAGTTATGAGCAAATCCCTGGTTCACTATGACTTGCTATTTGCAACACATTCCTTATCATATTGGCCGACTTGAGTCACAGGGGAGTGCCACACTTGCGTAACCTTTTCAATATGATGTTAGACATGACTCAACCATTCTCTGCTGATCATGTGGAGCAAGATGATGCTCAAAATTAAGTTCTTTGTATTAATTTTAGCTACTTATTGATAGAATGTTGACTTTTAGCAAAATAAAATTGTTTGCTATGGTACTTTGAATACTTTAATATAGCCTGTCAAAGTAAATACACCTTATAATGAATAAAAAAAAAAAAATCATGTTAAAGATTGTTTTAATCAGTATTCATTATTATTATTATTATTATTATTATTATTATTATTATTATTATTATTATTATTTCCAATGCGTAGTGTTTCTGACATGGCCTCCAGAGAGCAGCATTGGCTCATCAATGTCAGGATCGAGTGACAAGTTAAATTTGGTGCTTGAGTAACTTGTACCTGGAGAACTACATATTTATGTTCTACAAGTTTCTCTGACTAAAACTGCAACACAACTGAAAGTTACACTTTTGCACTAAATTTATCTCGACAAGTGCATGTAAATACAAATTTGGTTTAATGTTCTGATGGTTTCTGTTGTCTTCCGTGCGTAAAAAAAAAAAAAAAAAAAAAAGATCCGACACGCAGGACATGATTCAGCTGCTCCTCAAATGCATATAAATAAACGAAAACACAAATTGACAACTAAATCATGTTCCACAACTTACCATTTAACCGAAAAAGCAAACAAAGAACTGCATCGTAAAGGCCACAAGGTGGCCCTGCAGAACCACAACGCCTTATTACCACGCAAACCAATCAGTACAGTAGAATATTAATATCCGTTATCAGGCATTTTCACACCCCTTTTGTTGAATAAACATTTCCTACGTCGACGCCAAACGCGCGCGCGTGTGTAGATGTCACAAATGGTCGCCGCTCGGTCACCGGGGAACACATTTTTCAACCCATTAGCTTCAAAATAAAAGCGCCTAACGGATTATTGTGTAAACGGAAACATAGCTCCAGTCCCGAACTAGCAATAACATATATTTAGATCCAACCAATGGTTGTGTTTATAACTATCGACTCTAGCCTGTCCAAATCAAACATTAGTCATGCATTTCCAAACGATGTCACAATGTGATCGGGCCATGTGAACGACAGCGCGTTTTACTTTGAAAGCTTTCAGTATAGGGAAACCCTGCGGTGTGTACTGCATCCGGGGCTGGGGAGGGAAGGGTTAACTGGGCACGGACCATTTGGAAAGAAGCCACCCGGGCGACCAAAGCATCTTTGAATAAAATGCCTCGCCTGCTTTGACACGCGTTGGGATCCCTTTTTACGCTTTCTGGCTCCGGTTCCGGTAATCTGCGCTTCCGAGTCCGCGTCTTCATCACTGGACATGCGAGGATGTACTGGAAGCGCGGCAAAGGTCAGAAAGGCGGATCGATGCCGGTGATCAAGTAGACAAGCCCGGCCGAACAAAAAAAAAAAAAAAAAACAACCTTTTTTTTTTTTTTTTTTTTTTTTTTTTTGTGCATGAACCACGGCAGGATTCGGACTCCAACTCGGCGGTCTCCTCCGGAGGACTCAGGATGAGGAAACCGAAAATCACCCGAATGCTTTTTGCTTTAAGTCTTGGATGCTTCGTTATGGTCATTTTCTATTTCAACACCAATCTAAAACCAGGTGAGAGTAGACAAAAAAAAAAAAAAAAAACGTCAGCATTTCTCTCTCTCTCTCTCTCTATCTATCTATCTATCTATCGCTGTATGCAAATGTTGCACTACATTATTATAATACAGGTACCGTAGGCCTACATACAGTTGTGCTCATACGTTTAGGTACCTTGGCAAAATTTGTGAAATATTAGCAATTTATATATTGTAGTTATTATACATACACTTTATATGTAAAAATTGTTAGTGTGACTATGTAGGTATGTCATGACAACACGTGGACAGTATTGTTGGTACCACCGCGTAATGAAAGAAAAACTCACAGTAGGTCACAGAAATGTTTTGAATCTGACAAAAGTATTTTTTTTTTTTTTTTTTTACAGAATATTAATCAATGAAACTAAGACATTGCTTTTGAAATGTGGTTCAATAGAAGTTGTTTGGTTTTTTTTTTAATCGAACTCATGAAACAGGCAAAAATGTTTAACTTGTCTCCGGTTTGATTTCTCACAGCTGTTTGATTGGATTTAGGTCAGGGCTTCAGAATAGTTTAATCTTTTGTTTTTTTTTAATTAATTTTTGTGTTTTTAGCTGCTGTGGTTTAGTTTAGGTCATTATTGTCCGGTTGCAAGACTCGTGATGCTTTGTGACACTGCATACGCATGTTAGCAGATGTTCCTCCGTGTTTCACATTAGGGACATTGTTCATTTCTAAGTATGTTTCTTTTCTTTTTTTTGTCATCTTTGAACATATAGTACTGATGTTCAGTTTTGTCTTATCCGTTCATAGGACGACAGTTTCCTGTTTTCCTGATGTACAAGGTGGTACTTATTGTCTTTATACAACATTGTGTAATTGGTTAGGGGACATGAAGGGAAAAGCAGTCAGCAAACACGTTTAAGGTTCAGGGCGACCCAAGGTCAAATTGAACCAGAAGACCCCCCATGTGAGGCAACAACCCCTCTAAACCATGTTTGGACTTTCACTAAGTTAATCCGAATAGTCAGTGTTGTGCAATAAGGCCAGCTGGACTTTGAATGTGTTCTTCTTGTCTTTATCGTGTGTCACAATTTCGGAAAACTTTGTGAAGCTGCGCACTGCGGTGCCGAACTATTAAAAGCACACAAACGGAAATCATGCCAGTTGTGTTTATGGATTTGACATGCAGAAATGGAGTTGTGGAACCATTTTATGACCAAACTGCTACTTTTTAGTGGATGATGACGGTTTTCCTCAGCTGGCAGGTTGCAGGATTGTTTGCCCCAAAGCCAACCTTGTCCAGGTCCATTTGGCCACACACAATGGCCTCATTCACACATGCCTTGCAAAATCATGTGCCAAAAAAATGTATATATTTCCCATGCTTGTTGTTTGGAGGGAAGAGGAAGGTGAGTGGGTTCTGAAAATGTGTCACATGAGGTGAAGTAGATTTTTTTGTGGTGATTGGAAGCTGTTGCAGTCAACTTTGTAGTTTTCTTTTGATTGATATCGTATATTAACTCATTCACTCCCAGCCTTTTTCATTTTCTATTGCTATAAAAACATGGAACCTACCAATAGAAAAATGTGTCTCTTCTTTCATCAGGAAAAAAAAAAAAACATAGCATTTGACTCCGTTTAACCTGGACCTGGTTGATCTCTTATACTTTGTTGCCACCTGCTGGCCGTTGGTAATAACTACCATCGCTTTAAGCGACCACTTCAGGTCAGAAACTGCATCAAAGCCTTCATACAAAAACTCTAGCAAACAAAAACCTAAAAAACGTATAAATACGTTTTTGGGAGTGAATGAGTTAAAGGCCGTATCTATTGAGTCAAAAGGTGAAGGAAAATGAGGAGGGACCTTTGGATTCTCCCTTATCTGCATACGTGAGGTCAACGAAGCAAAAATACTTGATGGTTCCTTCAGAGATGAAAATGAGCAAAATAAAATGCCAAATAATGAAATGCATCTACCAAAGCATATTTTATTCGCTTTCGTAAAACTTTACTTTTTGTTCTGTTGTGGCATCATCGATTAGGTAAATTTACTCGAGTGTTTCCTAAAACTGCCAGAGAACAGTCACATATTAAAACAAACATGAACTGCCTGTCTGGATCTTTTATTTGATTCAATTCATTAAGCAATAAATCAGATCTTCGATCAGCTCTACCGGATAAATTTACCTTAATAAACGTCATGTTGTATGCTGAAAAGTTTTTATAGGATTAAAGAGGAAATAGTCCTCGTGGTACAGAAGAGCCTGGAATATATTAAAAAAAAAAATGTATACGTCATCAATGGCAGACACAGATGTGATTAAAAAGATGTGATGATTTAGAGCAGGGGTGTCAAACATACGGCCCCCGGGCCGGATCAGGCCCGCAAAGGGGTTTAATCTGGCCCGTGAGATGATTTTATAAAGTAAAAAAAAAAAAAAATGTAATATAAAATTTGTAAATTTCACAAGGAGCTAATTAGGCTCCCCAAATGGACCCAGTTGCCCTTTTGTTATTGTTGAGAACAGGCAAAGTGGAGAATTTGGCTAAGTGACCAGAATGAACCAGTTGTATTCTTACAGTCAAACTGCAAGAAATATCAAATTTTTCCAGACAACAAAATGGTATTTTTGTCATTAAGTTATATACCGTTATTTTACCGATGCAGCCCACTTGGTAATATATTTTCCTCCATGCGGCCCCTGAGCTAACATGAGTTTGACACCCCTGATTTAGAGTATTACTGGTACACCTGTGGCATACTCACCTGATGACTTCTTGACTTAACGCCTTTATTTGACATTTTTATGAAATGGCAGTCGAATAATAGTGAGAATACGCCGGTCGGTGTCAGTTTTGTTTCAAAAATTTATATTGTATGATTTACAGTATTGGCTGGCAACCGGTTCAGGGTGTACCGCGCCTACTGCCCATAGCTAGCTGGGATAGGCTCCAGCACCCCCGCAACCCTAATGAGGAGCAAGCAGCTCAGAAAATGGATGGATGGATGGATGATTTACAGTGTTTTGCGTTATAGCAACATGCAAAGCTCGGCACAAAATTTTCCTCAGGTAGCCGTGCTTGGTCACACCTGCACATGATTTGGTCGCACCTTTTTTTTTTTTGTGGGGGGGGAATCAGATCATATGTGTATTTAAAAAAGAAGACATAAAAATTAAAAATGTTTTCAAATAAAAGACAAAGCAATGCACATAGCGTCAATAATACAAACAGAGAAAATACTTATTTACTCGCACACACTGAAAATTAGTCGCATATGCAACTTTTTTGGTCGCAGTCTCTCTCTTTTTTTTTTTTTCCATAAATACCCAACTACTTTGTAACAAATGACATGTTACATCTGCATACATTCTCCCAAGAGTCAATAAGCAAGTCATGACACCACCCGCATGCCCTGCCTTTGCACTAACACCCTTAAAACACACACATTTGTGGGCAAAATGATCAGGCTTCCCCTTGTACAGTGTCTCACTCAGTCCAGCTTTTTGGCAGGACCGGCCAAGGAGAGGTTAGGGTGGGGGTGGTGGGGGTGGTGGGGGAGGGGTCAAGATCTTTTCCCAGTGGGACCAAATAACAGAAGTCCGTTTATGAGCGAGACGGGACTAACACACATCGTCTTCTATATATTTTTGCATTGCCAAAGCTCCTGTTTCTGAACATGTCGAAAAGGAATGCAGAGGGGAAAAAAAAAAAAAGAAGGCACGTTTGGGTCTAGACAGGGTTAAACCAATACGAATATTTGGATGCATCTTAGCGGAATAGTGGGTGGGATTGGGGGCTGGGGGATTTCAGGAACAGGAGATAACTGTAGTGTTTGGGAAATGCATTCCACACCCAAAATTGGAAAGAAACAAAACAATATTACGTTTAACAGGAGGCAGCAGGACAGATTATTCTGTCAAATTAAATTCGGATGTAACGTTGCGTAGATTTTTGGTGAACTTCTACCAACTAAGGCGGGGATGGGCAACTGGACACGAGCGGAGATAAAAGATTTAATAAGATTCACTGAGAATCAACCAGCCAATGGGAAGACACCATGCAATGGTGTGGATATCAAAGCATACGCGCACGTCACAGACACTTAATCATCATCTCCAAAACACAAAAGAGATTGATAACAAACATGTCCATGCCTCTGTTTGTCTTTTCAAGGCACAGAAAACGCCACATTATTGCAACAGATCAATTTCTGCTGACTGTTGCCATGACAACAACCTGACGCGTGCCAGTGACTTTTTTCATAGCCAAGATTCAATGTACTGTACATTTTGACACAAAGTATTACTCGTACTATAGTTTGTATTGATGAGACTATAACAATTGTAGAACCAGATAACTGATGTTAAAAAAATATATATATATATATATATATGTTGACATTGAATTAATTGTATATTTCCATGCAAGAAATCAAAGCAACGGGTACAGATAAACTAGGTCAAAGAAAAACATTTGGCCAGTTCTTTCCACAGCCAGCCTAGCTGACCCAATCACACCATGATGTGGAAAGAGACACGCATCCTCAGACTTCCCCAGTCCCCACAAAGTTAGCCGTCTACATTGGATTTACTGTAAAAAAAAAAAAAAAAAAAAAACATAAATAAATAGCTACTACTAGTATTTATTTATTTTTTGTTGCCTTCATCCGTGCCACCTCTGTGATCATTTTCACGAAGGAAATGACAGTAAGCTGGCCCCTGTTATTTTCTTCTCAGATCATTTGTCAGTGTGCCGTCATCTTCAAATTTCAGTTGAAGATTAATATTTGCGATTACACTGCTGGAAATTGCATTGGCTTGCATTTCATGGCGCAGCTGTCTTTTGCAGATGTCACATTGCCTTGCTACGAAGCTGGAGCAGGTGTCGTTGGCAGTTCACAATTACTGCTTTTGGTATTTGTGTGTTTTTCTTCTACTTTTGATCAATAAAAATATGATGTTACAGTCGTCGCATTAACTGCCCCCCTTGCCAATATCTCTTCGATGAGTTGCTCCATCAGAAGACAACAAACTCTGTTAGCTAAAGAGCTAATTTGTGACTGGAACAAGTAACACAGTTGTTTACCTAGCATGTAGCCACCATTTGCTAATTTAATGCACTATTTGCGCACAACATGGCTTATCACAATTATCCGACACCCACACATTTTGACAACTTAGCTTAACATTACAGTATAACATTAATATCAGAAGCTAATGCTGGTAACACTGTTAGCTAATGCTAATGAGCGCTAGCACTGGAGCACTGTTTTTCTTTCGGCTTTGACATGATAATACTTTGACAGCCACATCGTTTGGTGTAGAACTTTAGCGAATTTAGCTGACCAGTTATTGGCTAAAAAAAAAAAAAAAAAAAAACATTAAAAAGTCATTTTCCATAATACCGTTTACTGTGCATCCCCTGTAAGCTAGTGATTGCATGCCAATATCTTTTCACGCATCATTAAAACAGACCTACATCGAATACAAAACAAATATTGAAACTCACATCTGCGTTTTTGCAGTCTCTAATCCTACCATCTGAGCAACGTGAGTTATCATTCATATCCCATGAGCTATAATCTTCAATTAGATGTGTCTAGTCAGCATGTTATAATCTTTTTTTTTTTTCTAGTGTTCTATTTTTTTTTACATTACCAATGTTCCAAACCGCCACATATCCTCATTTAGCTTCATCAGCATATTTTCCTCATGTGGACATACTTGATGCTTTAAATCAAAAATGTTTTTTTTTTTCCATCTTTGCACTTGGGTCACATATTTTAATGACTGGTACTTTGTTTCCCCGTGTTACCTCAGCCTCGGAGCAACTTGGGGAAAGAAGCAATGGGCAGAAACCCCGGAGGAGTCCTCTGCAGACACTTTATGATGGCGACCAGGTAAGTGGCACTTGATTGAGCACTTGAGATATTTTTTAAAAATAAACTAGTCAGATTAATTTCCACTTGTGCAGTTTCAGCACCCTCTGGTGGCTAGTTGTTTTTTTTTTTTAGTGCAGTTTAATTTTCACAAGGCATGTTTTGGCCCTTCTATGTTTCAAATCCACGCTAATGGTCAGATGAAGGGTAACATAATATGCTTGTGAACAGAGTCTATTTGTGGAGGAACTCAATTTATTGTATGTATAAATTTTTTATTCAATTTAATTAATTATTAATTTATTTATTAATTCTAGTAATAATAAAAATGTAGCAATTTATTGTAACGCTTGTATCAATATATATATTATATGTTTTATATATATATATATATATATATATATATATATATATATATATATATATATATATATATATATATATATATATATATATATATATATATTTATAATGTTTTTATATTTTTCATTTTCATTGAACAAAAATCACAATTTAGGTTTTGTTTTTTAAGTATGAGCAATTTTTTTTTTTTTTTTTTTTTTTTTTTACAATATTGTGACTTTTTTTGTATCACCAACTGGCCCACAATATCGTGATAATTATCATATCGTGATATTGTGTTGTGATGTTTTTTTGTTTTTTTTGTTTTTTAAACTCCAAATTTTTTTGCCTTGACAGTGTGAGTTCTGCCTTTTAAATACGAGTCCTGCCGTATCCTCCAATGTGTTTGTTCTTCAGGGAGATTTGGCTTCCTCCACTAATTGGAAGCATTTCCCGCCCAGAACATCCCGTGCTCCCCTCAGTGGGTCCAGTTGCTCAAGGCTCAACTGTCCTTTTGCATGCAATAAATCCAAGTGAAATCATTACTAAAAAAAAAAAAAAAAAATCCCTCCCTGGATTAGGAAGCAAGCCATACTTCCATTTCACCAACTCCGACCTTGTGTGACAACATTTTTATAGCCACTATTTTATGAGCTGGAAAGTAGTTAGAATTGGGCCTCATACTGAGAAATTGCTGTTGTAATTGCTAGCGGTGAAATTCCATTGCGTTGGGCTGGAAAGGTTTTAGGATTACTGGATACCACAAAGGTTAGCACGTCCGCTTCCCAGTTCTGAAGTCTCCGGTTCGAGTCCAGGCTCGGACCTTCCTGGGTGGAGTTTGCATGTTCTCCCCGTGCCCGCGTGGGTCTTCTCCGGGTACTCCGGTCTCCTCCCACATTCCAAAGACATGCATGGCAGGTTAATTGGGTGCTCCGAATTGTCCCGAGGTGTGTTTGTGAGTGTGGATGGTTGTTCGTCTGTGTGTGCCCTGCGATTGGTTGGCAACCAGTCCAGGGTGTCCCCCGCCTACTGCCCAGAGCCAGCTGAGATAGGCGCCAGCAGCCCCCGCGACCCTTGTGAGGAATAAGCGGTCAAGAAAATGGATGGATGGATGGATGGATACCACAAATTGATGGAAGTTAAGATCTTAGCAGTATTTAACCTGCAAAAGTTTTTATAGTGTCCAATATTCTAAATTAAGAATGGTTTCTCGATATCGTCTTGCCAATTACATTCTGTTACATTCTGCTAGAGATCGACTTTTACATTTCAATTTGAAAAAAATAAATAAATCAGCCCCTCCCATATGCTTAGTTGGGATGTAACGATATCCAAACATCACGATACGATATTATCACGATATGAAGGTCGCGATACGATAATTATCATGATATTGTGGGGGGGGTTGGCGATATTTAATTAAAAAAGATCACAATATTGTTAAAAAGAAAAAAAAAAGAAAAAAAGCTCATACTCAAGAAAGCACAATATTGTTATTTTGTACATAACAGCAATGCATATAAACCAAAAAACAATCTCTAATAACAATATTGTGGCACTTATTTGCTAATGCAAGCCCACATTTATCGCTTCACAAGCAAATTAGATTCCCCTTCATCTGACAATTAGCATAGATTTTAAACATAGAAGGCTAAAACATCCCTAATGAAAATTAAATTGCACTAATAATCTAGCCACTAGAGGGTGCTAGAACTGCTCAAATGGAAATCAACCTGACTTTTTGAACAGATGTGTTCCTTTTATTAAATGTCGTGAACATGACGACGACGGCAGTTTTCATTTCACGATATCACGATATTGCGCTTATTGTTACATCCGTAATGCTTAGTATGCCGATTTAACAAAAACTGTACTGTAGGTTGTTGAAAAAAAAAAAAAAAAAAAAAAGCATGCTTTTAAATATGAGCCAATATGCAAATTGACGGGGTTTTTTTTTTTAAAAAGAAGAGTCTCAAAGTTCAGTTCAGTTTAGTTTCACCTGCCTGAATGAGGATCGTGATTGATATCCAAAGCACTCTTAAATCTCCCTGGCGTCTTGGTTTGATACTTCTGTTTCAGGGGGTGGGGGGGAAACAAAGGTCAAACATTTTTGCTGAATTAACGTCGTGACATTTATTGATGTGTTTAACTTGGCAGTGTCATGCTGCAGACAATGAAGAACTCTGCAGCTTTACTGTGGGATTAAAGTGCAAGAGGAAGAAAGAAAGTGCACGAGAAGTGTTTGACGTTTGGATGTTCAGTATAGAATGCATGCAGGGAACATTATTTTGTCTTTCTGAGGCAAGATTTGTTTTTTTTTATTCTGATGTTCAGTGTAATTTAAAACCATTGACAATTTCCTTTGACACCAGTCGATTTTAGTTGTATTACCCGTTGGAGGATTCCGAGTGGGATACCTCGTGGTCATCGAGGTCGATGTATTTAAAGTTTAATGCAGGGGTGTCCAAACTTTTTGATTTGAGGGCCACATCCAGAAAATCAGGAGGACGCAAGGGCCACATAATGTTATGAAGAGAAATTTGTGTTTAGTCCTACAAATTGTACAAATTATTTATTTGTGCTTTTGCATATTTAGAAAAATGCTACAATATATAAACCAATTTATTTGTAATATAATATGTATTATAGTTTTTGGAATTTTGGAATTTTTCATTTGAGTTTTTATGTGGTTTTGTTTTGTTTTTTTCAATTTAGTTAGTTTTAATTAGTTTTCAGGATGCTTCTGTTTGTTTGTTTTTTTAGTTCTTTAATAAATGCTTAGTTTTAGGTTAGTTAGTTAGTTAGTTAGTTGTATTTTTTGTATTTTTTATTTTTTTAATGTGCTTTACTTGTACACAATATTTAAAAAACACGATGGGCACGGCGTCATTATTCCGGTTTATATCAAAAATAAATCTACTAAAAATCACATTTAAAATCATCCCCAAAGGCTCATGCATTAAATTAATTGCCAAAGACTAAAACAAAGGACATTTTTTGCTATAATTATAGTTAGTTTTTTTTGAGTTAGTTTTCTCAACATAAAATGTAGTTTTAGTTAGTTTTCATTTTTTTAAAAACATCTTCGTTTTTATTTTATTTCGTGAACGAAATTGTTGTTTTGAATTTGTTTTTTCGTTTGTTTTAGTTAACTAAAATAAACTTTAATAGCACCTGTGCTTTTTCGACACGCTTCCTTCTTACTTTCACCATCTCCAAACATTTTTGTTTTTATTTTATTTGAACCTAGTCAAATGCCATTTTTAGCATATGTCGCGGGCCACTAAAAAAAATGGACGGCGGGCCGCAAATGGCCCCCCGGGCTGTAGTTTGGACACCCCTGGTTTAATGTAAAGAACAAGATACTTCGAAACAAACCATGAAGACAAAAGACGGATGGCCGCACTTGTGGAATCTGCAGACTCTTAAAGAAGTGACGAATTGAGACGCCTCGAGGGATCCGTAAATCTAATGAGAAGCACGAAGATCTTGGCCTCAAAACATGGACGCCACCCAGCAGTGACTTCTATAGGACGCTGTTTCCCCACACGGAATATTTCATCCCCCCCCACCGTTCGTCTTTGTTGCTGTACTGAGAAATCTAATTAGACACTTTCGTTGCGTTTCACCCGACAGTCACAGATAATTCGTCACAGATTACAATATATACATCGCTTGTGCGCAGAATATAAATTCAAAACCCCTTGGGCAGGGCCTGACATTCGTGAAAGCGTCATGGCTGATCTGTGAAGCTGTTTCGAGTTAAGCATCTTGTGCGGAGGGAAAACATATCGGAGACTTCAGAAGACTTGATTAACTTGAAGAGTTGCTTTTTTTTCCTAGAGTTTGTTCTTCTGTGTGCTCAGAACTGAATGAGATAAAACAAGCAACACTAGCACAATCTAGGGAGATCCCTTTGGAAATAAGATTTTTCGATTGACTGCTCTGTTTATTTTCTACGGACTCAATACGTCATCTCATGGGACCCGCATCCCACTGAGGCATGAACGTTTGCGACGCTAGCGAATGTTCAAGGTCGCAGTGCTTCCCGAACGTCTTTCAACTGTCTTAATGGTCTTTCTTGTCGCAAGGAAGTTGTGAACATGTTCAAGGTTGCAGCATTTCCAAAGTGTTCTATAAGTTGTCTGATTGGTTCTCAAAACCGTCTTTGTGGTCATTCATACTTGTTCAAAATGTCCTTGCAACAAGAAAGACAACAAAGACTGTTTAGCCCTTCAGAAACTACTATTATAGCAATCGGCCTGTTTTTTTGTTTGTTTGTTTTTCTCTGCACATTAA
The DNA here is from genome assembly GCF_051991245.1 of Festucalex cinctus. Lineage (NCBI taxonomy): Eukaryota > Metazoa > Chordata > Actinopteri > Syngnathiformes > Syngnathidae > Festucalex > Festucalex cinctus. Next base: position 27,745,512 of record NC_135418.1, on the reverse strand, counting down.
GCTCCACTTCTCTTTCAGAATCCGTTGGAATTACGTTGTTAGCACTGATGGTTCCGGCGTTACGGTGATTTGAAAAACGCGTCATTTCCTGTCTCCTGCGTCACTCTCCTCTATGACGCACCACTTCCCCCTCCTCCACACGTGGCATTCTGCCATCTACTCTAACGTACGTGGCGTCGCCGTAAAGATCGGCTTCTCTGCTTTCCGAAGCCGTTGGAATTACGTTGCTAGCGCTAACGGTTCGGGAGTTACGGTGATTTGAAAAGCGTGTATTTTCCTGCTGCGGCGGCAGGTTCGTATTTTGAGGAATATTTAAGACAAAGGACTGTTTCTCCTCTATGACGCACCACTTCCCCCTCCGCCACACGTGACAATCTGCCATATACTCTAACGTACGTGGTATCGGCGTAAAGATCGGCTTCTCTGCTTTCAGAAGCCGTTGGAATTACGTTGTTAGCGCTGATGGTTCCGGCGTTACGGTGATTTGAAAAACGCCTCATTTCCTGTCTCCTGCGTCACTCTCCTCTATGACGCACCACTTCCCCCTTCTCCACACGTGGCATTCTGCCATCTACTCTAACGTACGTGGTATCGCCGTAAAGATCGGCTTCTCTGCTTTCCGAAGCCGTTGGAATTACGTTGCTAGCGCTAACGGTTCGGGAGTTACGGTGATTTGAAAAACGTGTCATTTCCTCTCCTGCGTCACTCTCCTCTATGACGCACCACTTCCCCCTTCTCCACACGTGGCATTCTGCCATCTACTCTAACGTACGCGGTGTCGCCGTAAAGATCGGCTTCTCTGCTTTCCGAAGCCGTTGGAATTACGTTGCTAGCGCTAACGGTTCAGGAGTTACGGTGATTTGAAAAGCGTGTATTTTCCTGTCGGGGACGGCAGGTTCGTATTCTTTGTTAAAGAATCTTTAAGACTGTTTAGGAAATGCTGCGACCTTGTTCGAACGAACCCTGACCTACGTTAGATTCGCAAATGTCCGCCCCTCAGTGGGATACGGCCTTTAGCTGTCCAACCTCATACCTGACGTAAAATACACGAACTGAGTACTAAAATACTGAACTGTGTATGTAGTACGGTCGTCCGCGAAACGGGAGTGTCGGACTGAGGGAATACCTGCTTCTGATTTTGCCCGTTTTGTAGACGTGATCCTTCGTCTAACCACTTAGTCGATCAGCTTCCACATCGATTTGCGGCCATTTTTGCAGGCGCAAACCTTTCAGTACTTCCAAATGAAAGGTTCCGGTTTGTGACCGTTGTTTCTTCCTTTGTAGGTGGAGTCAGCAGTGCAGGCAATCCATCAAGGCCGACGGGAGTTTTTAGAAGAAGCCTGTCGCTCTTACACCCGCAAACGCCGAGTCCTTATCCCAGAAGACCTTAAACATGTTATTGTGGACGACCAGCACGGCTTGCTGTACTGCTACGTCCCCAAAGTGGCCTGCACCAACTGGAAGCGAGTTCTCATGGTCCTGACCGGCGCGGCCGGATCCCACCGGGACCCGTTGGGGATCCCGGCCAACGAGGCCCACGTCTCAGGGAACCTGCGCACCTTGTCCGAGTACTCCGCTTCCCAGATCAACCAACGCTTGCGCTCCTACCTGAAGTTCGTGTTTGTCCGCGAGCCGTTTGAGCGGCTGGTGTCCGCCTACCGCAACAAATTCACGCGAAGCTACAACACGGCTTTCCATAAACGATACGGCACCAAAATCGTGCGCCGGCACAGGCCCAACCCGCAGCCGGAAGCCCTGGAGAGAGGCCACGATGTCTCCTTCGAGGAGTTTGTGTATTACCTGGTGGACCCGGCCACCCAGATGGAGGAACCCTTCAACGAGCACTGGGAGCGGGTGCACTCGCTGTGCCACCCCTGCCTCATCCACTACGACGTGGTGGGTAAATACGAGACGCTGGAGCAGGACTCCGACTACGTGCTACGGCTGGCCGGGGTGGAGGACCGGATCCGATTTCCCGCCTCGTCCAAGAGCGCCAGGACGACGGGAGACATGACGGCGCAGTTCTTCCGCAACATCAGCCCTTTCTATCAGAAGAAGCTGTACAACCTCTTCCGCATGGACTTCCTCTTATTTAACTACTCTGTGCCGGCGTACCTCAAGTTTTGACGAGGCGGAGGGTGTTTGTTGTCTTGGGCGTTCGCAGACGGCGGATGAAGATGCCGTTTGACAACACTAGTGAACCAGAATATTTACTAGTGTAAAATCCCGTGAATAACACGTTGTTGTTTGTTTTTTTGTAAAAAAAATATTTTAAAAAAATTGAGGGTGTGTATTATACAGGGGGCTGATTAAAAAAAACAACTAAACATTTCACTAGTGCTATCACTATTGAATATTTTTAGAATCCATTAAAACTCATTCACTCACCGCCATTTTCACAGAAGCAGTCCCGTTCGCTCCCGGCTGTTTTACTGAATTTTGACTGATTTTGGCAAGGCCCGCAGAATATTGTGTTCAATTGCTATAAAAGCATGGAACCTACCAAAAGAAAGATTAAAGTCTTTTCTTTCATCAGAAAAAAAAGTATGTTTCTATCTGTTTCCGTTTTGCAGCAATTAGCATTAGAAGAGAGCTAAGTAATTTAGCTTTTTTTCTAGATGGCCCCGGTTGATCTCCTTTGCTCTGCTGCCACCTGCTGGCCGTTTGTGTAAAAACTACCATTTCTGCAACCATTCTTTCATTCATCAAAGCCTTCTGTATGCTTTAGCATTTAAAAAAAAAAAAAAAAAAAAAAAAAAAAAAAAACGTATTAATACGTCTTTGGGACACTTAAAACATTTTAAAAAACGTATTTACACGTTATTGGGGGCAAATGAGTTAATCCATCAATTATTGAATTGATTAATTGACTAATTGGATTCATTTTAATTTTTCTTTAATGTGGATTACAAAAGCATTTTCCTCCCTGATTACTGTTTATTAACCAGTGATTTGTGTACATTTTGAACTTTGTATTCGTATAGTGATTAAAAAAAAAAAAAAAGAGGTGGGGGCAGGGTTAGCGGATTGATGTTGTACTATGTTACCAGTTGAATCATTGTTTTTCAAAGTAAAAAAAAATGTTTGAAAATAACTTATTTTGATTAAACACTGAAGATAATCTGAAAATTGCTGAAAATTGCTCCAAATGATTACTCAATTATGAGAATAGTTGCCGATTAATTTTTGACAGCTCCAATTTTCACTTTGTTTCCACCTTGATCAATACCTCGGGATTGTAAAAAATAAATAAATAGAATCGGTGATTTAGAGCTCATTTCATACACAACATAACTCAAATATGCTTGACATACTGTAATTAAAAGTATACATTTTTAAAGCATTTACAGAGTTAAAGGGATTTAAAAGCAAAGTGAAGAAAGATGCAAGTACAGAGACAAAAAAATGTTTGTTTTTTGACACCGTATTAGACACGGGTGTGTTATTCACGGGATTTTACGGTATGTACATACATTTGTTTTGTGCAGGTGAACCACCACATTGTAGACACGGCGTAGGTAAACACAAGGTGAAACTAATTTATATTTGAATGTAAACAGTGATGAAGTGAGTACCAGTCTGTGATTGTGTTCATTTTTTAATTCTTGGTGAATTTGCACAACAATTGTGATTTCTCTGTTAATGGGGGGGCGACGATACACAAATAATGCACAGTGAATGTTTCTGATCACATTTGGACAGTGAATGTCTCATGTGTGCCTTTTGATGGTCAACCTTCAATTTGACCCCAGAGAAAAATAATGTGTTAAATGTGCCTGTGTTTTGTTTTTATAATGTTATTTTTTAATTTATTGTGCTATTTCTGACTGAATTGCATCCGAACAGCTTAAAAAAAAAAAAAAAAAAATGTTGGCACACTTTTTCCAATAAATGTCACCCAGCAACAAAGTTTATTGGATTAAATATTAGAAGTATGACAGCACTAAAACATGATGATCATAACTGACATTCTCGATATTCTACACACATACTGATAAAAAAAAAAAAAAAAAAAAAATGCACAAGCTCAACATTTTATCTTATTTCCAGGTACTTTCATCTCGATTTGATGTACTATCTTCTGTTGCTGAGAGAAAAATGGAAAGTCAATTTGTCATCTGGACAAACAACCTTTTTGAACGTCCTCAACAACTTGCTCTGATCTACTTTGCGGTGGCGACCAATCAGAAGTTGATCTTGTCAATCAGTCTGAAGCTTAGGGCCAGAAAAGCCGTCCCCAGCAGGTCGCCCAGTGCTGTCAGGTAGGGGATGGAGAAGTTGTCCGGGTCCAAGCCCCTTTGCCACAGCCACCTCACCATCACGTTGGCGACATGCAGAAGAATCATCACCTGGTCCAGATGAGAAATATTTCAAGGATGTTTTTTAATTGTCGGAGTCTGCTGACAAAAAAAAAAAGACTGACTTTGTGGTTACAGTGTTGCCTCATTTATCGCGGGTGTTACATTCCAAAAACTAACTGCAAAAATGGAAATCTGCGTTAAATTTTGTAGATTTTTTTTTTATTTTTATTCCTGTTAATTATATGTATTTTTCGTATGTTATTTTGTTTAATTTTGGTATGATTTAAACTTTATTAAAATTATGTTGTTGTTTTTTAATTTACATATTACAGTGTACAGCACAGTATATATTTTTTCATTTATTATATATATATTTTTCATTTTGGTATGATTTTTAGTTTAAAAATAAATCGGTAATAAATGAGGGAACGCTGTATTTCAATTGTTTTTTTGTTGTTGTTGTTTTTTTTAATGTATTTATTTAATTATTTTCAAAATATTACATCCATTTTATTTCCTTTGAATTAATTTGTTCTGGCACAATCAGATGCTGATTTTAAATAATAAATGAATAAATAAATAAATAAATTCACTTGCGTTATAATACGGAAAACAGTAAAAAAAATTCCCCTCCTATTAGCAAATAAGGCAGCAGACAAACCCAAATGTGCTGAAGGAATTCTGTCGAGTGAGCAAACTGGTCTCACCTGAAGCAGCGCCGCGGACAGGTAACAGACGACGAAGGCGGCGGTCATGGCCGTGTGTCCCGCCTGAAGAAGACGGATCATGTAGAGGAACAGGAGGTGACCCGGGACCACAAGCATCGCCAGGACTCGGGCTGATTTGGAATTCATGTCTGAACAGAAAAGCAGAAAGAAAAAAATGAAGTTTGATCAATCTGATTTTGATTCCTCACAGCAACGCAATCAAGTTTTTTGGGGGGTTTCTTGTCTTTTTTTTTTTTTTTTACCTGAGGAACAGAAAGTAGTATTGGGACCAGGACAGGTCGTGTTGATTTTAGCTCCAGGAACGCTCCAGTAGTGGAGGTAGGTAGACATCCTGCTGGCCTGGATGGCTACCAGATTGCCTCCAACACCTACATGGAGAAAAAAATATACAGTCAAACCTCGGTTTTCGAACATCATCCGTTCCAGAAGGCTGTTCCAAAAGCGAATTGTTCGAAATCCGAAACAATTTACATTAAATTAAATTAGCGCAGTTAAGCTAGCGTCATTTAGAACATCACTTCCGGTAAGGGCTCTTATTGTGAAACTAAATGTCGACACTTCCGGTTTCGGGCTTAGCAGCGCAACATCAACTTACGAGTGCTATGTGGTAACGTGCGGATGAGGAAACACCGCCCAAACATTCGTAACAAACATTACAAGCTATAGCTATAGCATGTTTATCTTTTTTGAGTTCACTGATGCAGTAATTTTATAGTCATTCATAGTTATTTGAAGTTAAAAAGATACAGTTTAAAGGAGGCTAAAAACATTGGGTCAGAATTCACAAAGTAGCTACAGAGCTTTCCAAATAAGGTGTGTGCATTAAAGCGGAAGTCAACTGTAAACATTTCTTAACAATAATATATGTGACCTCACCAATTTAAACTTGACATTCTGATTCATATAACATTTGTGGAATAAGAGTTATGAAGCAAAATACAGACGTTTTTATCCATTTCGGGGGGGGGCGGCCATTTTGCCACTTGCTGTGGACTGACGATGACATCACAGTTGCTCAGGCAACGACCAATCACAGCTCACCTGTTTTCTTAAGCTGAGCTGTAATTGGTTGTTAACTGAGACCTGAGTAAATGTGATGTCATCTTCAGTCGACAGCAAGTGGCAAAATGGCCGCACCCCTGAGATGGATAAAAATGTCACGATTTTGCTGCATTGTCAAGAGAAAATTTGGAGGTTGACTTCCATTTGGAAAAAAAAAACTTGCATTAAAGTGACTTTAAGCTAACTATTTTTTCGATAAAGGTTCACAAGACATCCGTGGAGTTGAGTTCAGCGTTAACTCATTCACTCCCAAAGACGTAGTTATACATTTTTTAGGTTTTTGTTTGCTAGAGTTTTTGTATGAAGTCTTTGATGCAGTTTCTGACCTGAAATGGAAGCTTAAAGCGATGGTAGTTATTGCAAAAAAATAAATAAATAAATAAATAAATATTAAAGCGATGGTAGTTATTGCAAAAAAAAAATATTTTTTTGTAATAACTACTATCGCTTTAAGCGACCACTTCAGGTCAGAAACTGCATCAAAGCCTTCATACAAAAACTCTAGCAAACAAAAACCTAAAAAACGTATAAATACGTCTTTGGGAGTGAATGAGTTAATAGTAATCTTGTTCCTCTCACCATTGATAACCGGAGTGAACACCGCCATACCCTCAAAGTCCGGATTGCTCACTGTCTTATCCAGAATCAGACCACCAACACTGCAAACGAACGACACAAATCCAACCAATGAACTTGATCTTGCCTGAGAAAATCGATCGTAAAAAAAAAAAAAAAAAAGTGACTCCTCACCTGCTGAGCGACATGGCCAAAATAATTGGCTGCCAGCCCGACCTCAGCACTTCTCCGATTGGTGGAGACCGGCGGGCGATGTTGACCCACACTGGCGCAAGAAGCAGGAAAAAGGCGCACACCGCAAGAGGCAGGTACCAAATGTCTGGACATGTTTAGAGCACAAAAATAACGATCCGAGACGTCGTTTCATTCATCCGCTTTCTATGCAGCTCGTCTTCATTCGGGTTGCGCGTGAGCTGGAACCAAATCCTGGCTGACTTCAGACAACATGCATGGGAAGGAAAGTGGAACGTTGCTGCCATCTTCTTGCTCAACAAAATGAAAGCAAATCTAATGGCAAAAAATGTCCGTCGTTTTAGTCTTTGGTAATTAATTTAAGGCATGAGGCTTTGGAAATGATTTTACATATGATTTAAAAATTATTTTGATGTTAACCGGAATAAGGACGTTTGAAAGTCATACAGAAGTGAGTTCATCTCACAGCGGCCAATAGAAAAGCACCTTCAGATGACATCGCTCCTATGGTGTGTTTTTTTTTTTTTTAAATATATAAATATTGCGCACAAATAATACACATGAAAAAAAACTAATACTGAAACTATCTGAAACTAAACTAAAACTAAGCATTTATTGAATAACTAAAACAAATAAAAACTAACAGAACGACCACCAAAACTAATTAAAACTAACTTAATTTTAAAAACATAACTCAAAACGAAATAAAAACTAACTAAAATGAAACATTCCAAAACTATGATATCCCTGCACAAGATATAAAAAACGAACAAAAACGAACTAAACAATTCAAACTGAAATGAAAAAAAAATTCATTAACAAGTAACGAATAATTAAATGAATTCCCCCCCCCTCCCATATTGCCGTGCAACCATACAGAACAAGAAACAAGAAGTTCAAACAGTCATTTGAGAATTATTTTATCTTTTTTTTTTTTTTAATCTTGCACTTGACACACACTCTGTAGACTATATTTTGGGAAAAAAAAAAAAAAAAAAGCTAAAACTAATAATGAAACTAATTACAATAACTAAAGAAAAACAGACTAAACAAAAAATAAAAACAAAACAAAAATTGTCATTAATTAAACCTAACTGAATTTAAAAAGCAAAAGTAAAAACCAACTAAAAATTAACTATGTATAATGAAAAAAAAACAAAACAAATTATTATAACCCTGGTTGAGGCTAAGGTGACGGAATTCTCCCGAATTTCCCCCATAATGTTTTCTGGTAGAGCAAAATTTCCCACAAGGCGAACTGCGCTCTCACCTCGGTAGCAGAGGAAGAAGCTGCTGACCCCGGCCAGCAACGACAGAGTGATGACATCACCCAGGCTGGCAGCGATGGGCGTGGCCACATTATCTGGGTTGACGCCCACTCTCCTGGAGCCAACGATCACCGCCACCATCACGAGGCCTGCTCGCGTTGCAAGATGATTATTTTCCTCATCCTCGGAATGTTGTTTATTGATTTATTGATTGATTTATTTGTCTGACCGAGAGACAGCGCGGCAACGAAGGCGGTGGTGACACTGCTGGCACACAAGATGGCGGCGTGGAGAACATCCACTCGACCCCTCGTCAGACCGCCGAGACTCACTGCTGCCACGGCGGCCAGGAAACCGACAACTGTGGCCTGGACCTTCGGGGATACATTTTTATTCATCAGTTGACATCATGTTAGCTTATAGCGGCATTGTTGTTATCACCCCCATCTATACCCTTACAGTCTCGTAAATAGAAATATTTTAACCGTGCTTATTCATTTTTCATTTTCACATTGAATTTAACTCATTCCACTTAAATTTGTATCTTTGACGTGTATATTCGTCAATGGCAGTGAATGAGATTGGGATGGGCGACCTTATTTTTAGGTATTGGATTGTCATAGAGGCTGCTGATACCAGACATACTTAGGCACAAAAAAAATTATACGAAAACAATTAATATGAGGAGAAAAAACCCCAGAAACTATAACTTTGAGTGTGTTTTAATAGTCAATATATAACTAATAATAATTTCTCAGTAACTCTGAATGCTGTTATTCCAACAAATGGCATTGTAGTATATTAAAGTGTATGCTGTATATTTACAATATTTTTGTTTTTCCGGGTTCTTCCGAGTGCTGTCACTTTTGAATATTTTTAGAATGATTAATCTTTCGATTTTTCAATTGATTAATCGACTAAGTGGATTAATTTTAATTAAAGTGTATTGCAAAAGCATTATTGTCCCTGATTACTGTTTATTAAACAGTGATTGGTATTTATTTATATTAATTTGTATTCGTATACTGATAAAAAAAAAAAATAAAAATAAAATAAAAAGGTGGATTGATGACTGATTTTGCAAGGCCCACAGAATACTGGGTTCTATTGCTCTAAAAATATGGAACATACCAAAAGTAAGATAAAAAAAAAAAAAAAAAAAAAGTACATTTCTACCTGTTTCTGTTTTGCAGCAATTAGCATTAGAATACGGCTAAGTTTCACTGTTTAAAACAGTGGGGAAAAGAGGTTGTTGCAACATGGTCCTGGTTGATCTCTTATACTCTGCTGCCACCTGCTGACCGTTTTTGTAATAACTACCATTGCTTCACGTATTCTCTTCATTTCAGGGGCTGCATCAAAGCCTTCTGTCTGCTCTAGCATTACAAAAAAATAAAATAAATAAAAAACATAAATAACGTATTAATGCGTCTTTGGGACACTGGTAATATTTAAAATAGAATGTCTTATTTTGGTGAAACACATAGAAGATAATCAGTCTTTAATTAATTAATTAATTAATAGCTATCGATTCATTTGATAACCGATTACTTGTCGATTAATTTATTAATTTTGACAGCTCTACTTCTTTCTCTCATGGGAGAATTGAAGACTTTTTTTTTTTTTTTTTTCCATTATCATAAACGACTGCTTGTTTGTCAAAACGTGCCAGCGACTGACTCAAGTGGTGTGCAAAATGGATGGATGGGATGTTTCCTGAGACGCGTCCATCACCTGGACGAGAGCCAAATTACAGCAAATTGTCCTCCACTGCTGCTGAGGTTCCTCCAGCTGCCCAGTGTTGGCCTGCACATGGAAGGAAGCATCATGCACGAGTGTCGTTATGGAAATGTGCTCATATACACCCGCTCTATGTATATGGGTATTTATTTTTTTTTAATAGATTTGATTAACTATAATTTGAAGACCCAATCTACTTTTTTGTTTTTTTCCTGCAATCCACCAGTGTGCTATCGATTGTGTATTTAAAGTATCTCACATACACCACTCTCATTTTTGCACACATTTATTTAATCACGTGAATTTTGGGGCCCAACACTGACGTGATGTCACTTTGACACAATGAAAAATAGTCTATATGATGGTGTAAATGTATTGTTCCCTCAAAATACCGCCAACAATATGGCAACAAAAGTGAGTACACCCCTAAGTGAAAAAAATATATAATTAAATATCAGCTGATATTCATGACAGTACCGCATATTATTAACATCACATTTATAGACAATGCTTAATCTAAAAAATACTGTTAATTATGTAAAACAAAACAAACAAAACATAATCACAAAGTATTTCAGTATAAGTACGTGCAGACGCGCGTTTCCGCTTTCCACTCACGGCTGTTGACAGTCTGGATGCCAACGTCATCTCCAGATTCCCCTTCAGTCCCACCAGGGCTGGAACCAAGATAAAAACCTCGGAGATCTCTTGAAACACAGGCCAGTGCTGGAAAAAAAAAAAAAAAAAAAAAATCACACATGTATTTATTTATTTATTTGGATGCTTGAAAATACAAGTAATAAGGAGAATACATTTTTTGTCATTGCCCAGGTGACCCCGGATATATATATATATATATATATATATATATGTATATATATTGTCATTCATAGAGTAACTATTTTGGTAAATTAGCACAACACGTGCTGGATAAATAAACGTTTCAATTAGAGATTCCTGAAAAACTGTGTTTTGTTGATTTGGTTTTCGTTAGATTTTAATTGTCATATTTTTTTCCCCTTGTATCGCTATAGTCCATCTTCTGTCTCATTAAGGTTGATTATGTCCACCTGTGCTCGTGAAGCCAGTCCAGTCCCTTTGGGTTGTCCAATCAGCTCCCGCAAGCCACGCGTGTCTCTCGTTGTCTCGTCAATTTGTTTGTATTTAAATTTGCTGTTTTCGTTCAGTCTTCATCGGTTTGTTGTCCGTATCGTGTCGTTGTCATGTGTTGTTGCCAGTTGTGCTTTGTCAAGTCTAGTTTGTTTGTAATTGTACTATTATTGTTTTGGAATTTTGTGTATTTAGAATTTGTGTATGTCCAGGTACATTGTTGCCTTTTTTTTGTTCAATAAAATTCCCTTTTTGACTACTTCGCTGCTTGGTTTCAACTGCTTCCTCGTCCTCGTCCACACCATCCGACCATCCATCCATTTTCCGAAACGCTTCTACTCACGTGAACTTGACCAATACTGATCGAACACACTCCCACAACAATCCTTTTCTTCATTCCCCGTGACCAAAAAAAAAAAAAAAAAAAAAACCTGATCGCACTATTTGCATCTTTTTCCCATACTTGCACTGTTTCCATGACTATCCCGGCCGCCACCAGGCCCAGTCCGGACATGAGGAAAGGCACCAGCACCTGAGCCGCGATGATCCAAGCGCTCTCCGGGAGGAATCCTGGAAACGGAGCGGCTCACTTTACATCTGAACCTTCTCAGCTTCTTCCTCTGGAAGCAAAACTCCAGGGCCAGATGGGTCACCACCATTAATGCTCGTTATTTTTTATTTTATTTTTTTTTTTAATTTTTTGGGGGGCTGAAGATCTTCTGCTGAGGTTTTATAAACAGAACTCTTCTGTATCAACTTTTCCTTCAACCCAAGTGATTTTTTTATTTTATTTTTTTTTATTTTTTTTTTTATTTTTTTATTTTTTTTTATTTTTTTATTATCGTCGCATATCCCTAAATCAGCCCCACCGGTAGCCGTCAGTTTGAAAACGGTGGAGAAATGATAACGAGCAGCTTTCAACCACTTGAAACAGTCCCCAAACGAACGCCAGCAAGTCTGCGAAGTCTCTCTCAACACTTTGAAAGTGACAAGACACTCGCGGCGCTCGTCACGCTTCACTTTTGAGTAGCCGGGCGGCTGAGGCCGAGCGCTGGAAGCCGGGAAGCCTGTGGCGGGGCCTGAAAAGGGTCCAGGTCCGATGGGACAAGGACATCCAGAAGGCCAGGAGCTTCCTCTCGGTCCTCATGTGTTCCTTCTCCAACTCTTCCGTCTCCGTCCACGGCTCCCTCTCTTGGGCGAGCTGAAGCGCCTTCTTCAGTTTCATCAGGAATTGTGGGAAATGGCGGTGAAGGGTGCTTGGAGACGAGTGGTGTCAGTATCCGAATTTCCCCTCCGAAGTCCCCGTGAGGAGGCAAGTGATGAAGATAGAACGTCTTTCCTGAGCAATCTTCGTTTGTTTTCAGAGGGTGCTCCTGTTCTTTTCTGACCCCGCCCCTCGCGCTTGGTGTAGCTCCGCCTTCCCCTGCTCTTGGATGTCCTCGGTGGGTGACGCGATTCCAAGCAGCAGGTGCTTTACCTGTCACCGACACGTGCTGCCGCATCCTCTCCATCTGTCATCCATAACTCACATGTACTGTGAATATTTTCTATGCGCACCTTTTCAAAGTCAATTGGCTTACATGGAGCGTTGTTGTCCTCTTTTGTTAAGACACTAACAGTGTAAATTGTGAGGAAGAAAAAGGCTGCAGTGTCCTGATTGCCTCTCACACATACACACACTCGCGATGACTCAGCTCAAATTTGACTTTGGGACATTGCTCACAGCGGTTCTTTTGTTCTCTGCTGCGCCCCCTTCTGACTTCTGGCTGCAATTTGAGTAATGAGGCTGCAGAGGAATAGCACACTTATATCAGCTGAATTGGACCACAGGACAAGCGGCTCAAATAATACATGGATTGAGGGATATTAGACTATAAAAATACAGGTTCATTATTATACGCATTTATTATTATTATTATTATTATTATTATTATTATTATTATTATTATTATTATTATTATTATTATTACCATTATTATCAGCATTATTATTATTATTATTATTGTTATTATCATTATTATTATTATTATTATTATTATTATTATTATTATTATTATCAGCATTATTATTATTATTATTTTTATTATTATTATTGTTGTTATTATCATTATTGTTATTATCAGCATTATTATTATTATTATTATTATTATTATTATTATTATTATTATTATTATTATTATCAGCATTATTATTATTATTATTATTGTTATTATCATTATTGTTATTATCAGCATTATTACTATTATTATTATTATTATTATTATTATTATTTATTATTATTATTATTATTATTATTATTATTATTATCAGCATTATTATTATTATTATTATTATTATTATTGTTATTATCATTATTGTTATTATCAGCATTATTACTATTATTATTATTATTATTATTATTATTATTATTATTATTAGCATTGTTACTATTATTATTATTATCATTATTATCATCGTCATTCTTCTTATTATTATTATTATTATTATTATTATCATCATCATCAGCAGCAGCATTGCTACTATTATTATTATTATTATTATTTTCATTATTATTATTATTATAATTATTATTATTATTATTATTATTATTATTATTATTATTATTATTAGAACAAATATTTAAAAAAACACAAAAGGAATTTCATATATATTGAATTGTTTAATCAAACAAGGATCTTCTAAGCATATCTAGACTATTTCATTGACAAAAAATTAAAAAAATTAAAACATGTCTCATTTTCCGCTGGGGTCATTTCAGTCTTTCCCAATCAGAATTAAAAAAATTGACCATGGTAGTCAACAATCCAGACAAATTCCAAACCAATTTCTCTGCTGCCTCAATTCTCAATAATGATTAAGAAACTATACATGCCTTGATCATATTTTATTTTTTTATTTTTTATTGGAAAAGACCAAATAATAAATGAAAGTCAAGATGGTTTCAGAGACAAGAGAACTACTTTGATCATTATGCATTAGAACAGAATAAAAATGCTCCTGGTATTTTTATTGATCTAAAAAAATAAAGCCTTAGATGAATTAATCATCCCAGGAACAATAATCTAGCATATTTCTATTAACGTTGCATTCTCCATTTCCGTATTGCTGTTTTTTTGGGGTTTTTTTTGTCAAAGTGACAAAGTGTATATTTGCGTGTCGTAGTCATGTGTCCTCGGGAGCGAGGTCACCCGCAAGGTCACTGCGACCGTCAAACAGCTGAAGCTCACAAATCAAATCTTGGCACGTCAGACAGACGAGTCAGAGAACACGCATACAGATGTTTTTTTTTGTTTTGTTTTTTTCTTGTTTTTTTTTTTGTTTTTGTTTTTTTTCTTTTTGTTTTTTGTTTTTTTTAAAAAAACAGATGTTAACGGCTTGTTGAAACCCCTGGCAGCTTTCTTGGCAATTGTTTTTATTCTACTTTGTTTCAGATCATAAAACTGATGTAGATGAGACTGAAATTAATTTTGCATCTTGGACTTGTTTGATTGCTTTTTGGAAGTAAAGGGAATCCGAAGCCGACGTCTGATTTAGCTTGAGAGGGACGTACACCCGGGACTAAGCACCTGTCAATCACACGTCTGATACAAATGACACGCCTCCTTAGCATAAGATGCTACACATGTTTTTGCACATAGCGAAAATAAACCTTTTTTTTTTTTTTTTTTTTTTTTTTTTTGAGCATATAATTAGATTGGTGACTCGAGCTAGGCTGTTATTTTGCTTTTAGATTCATTCCGACTTTTCAACTGGTGTTGTGACCCGGATCTTAAGGGTCACTCAGGTTCATCTTGGAAAATTGTCCATGAACAAAACGTATTTATCACATTAACATCTTTTCAACTGTTTCATCGATTTGGGATATACATCCATTTTCTTAACCGCTTGCTCCTCACAAGGGTCGCAGGGGGGTGCTGGAGCCTATCCCAGCTGGCTATGGGCAGCAGGCGGGGTACACCCTGAACTGGTCGCCAGCCAAACACTGTTGGGATATACCGTATATTTATAGGGATGTTCGATACCACTTTTTGTCAGACCGATACCGATACTCGTACCCTCAGTACTCACCGATACCGATACCAACTGCCGATACCTGTAGTACATTTTGACAAATAAAAACAGCACAGTCACTCTTCAATAGTCTTAACGCTCAAAATAAAACACAAAAATGCTCTTTTAGTTTAAGATTCACAATTTTGAAGTATTTCCAAACCGGTGAAGTTTTGGTGAAAAACTGCTGCAAGCTAGCGCCACTTACAGGCAAGGAGGACTCACTTAACGTCTTCCCCCTCTGCCATCGGTCGCTTGTACTCATCTGCGTCACGAGTACTCGAGTACTTGAAAAAATGCTGGTATCGGCCCCATACCGATACCTGGTATCGGTACACGCCCATCCCTATATATTCATATTGTTTTCAACTTCAGTATAAGCTAGCAAATATTTTGCAATTCCTTGTCCAGCAAATGGCTGCAAAATATTATTATTTTTATTTGAATGAGTTGACACTGACCTGCACTTGGTCCAGCAGAATGCCGGCCGTCACCATTCCGAGTCCGGCCAGCATATATGAAGGCATCACCTGCAGGCAGATGATCCGGGACGATTCTTTATGCGCCGCTGACGATATGGGGAACTTATCCTCAACCATTTTCGCAGCATGAGTGTGGCATTAATTCTCAAAATGCAGCTCTTTGAAATGCCGATACTGTTTAAAGACCAGCTGACTGCTCAGGATGAAGTGTGACAAATTCCTCCTATCACGCATGGTCCGTCCTGCAGGTGTGGTCAACTTTCTGCCCAAAGTCCGCTTGGATGGCGTCCAGCTCCCCCATAAACCCGAGCAGGATGAGCAGTATAGAAAATAGAGAAATGGCTCTAAAGGAATTTTGTATGTACAGTATGTTGGCTCAGAATTTGTCAAATGAGCTTTTATGATGTCATTTTGAGTACACATGTGACAGCAATTTCAATTGAACTCATGTGTAGTGGAGTATGTTTTGCTTTTAAAATTAATGTAATTGTACTGCACTCTGAAATAAATTATGCGCTGTGCAACACTGTCATAAAGTGTATAAAATAAATATATAAAATAATTTAAAAAAAATAAATACATAAATATTTTTAAGAAATCATCAAATTCCCTGTCAGAACAACAACAAGAATGGCAGAAAAGAAATACTAAAGTATGAGAAATTTCATTATTAAAATTTAAAATGGAGTATTCTCATATAGTGGTGGTAATCATGAGTAAAGCGGTCCATCCCAATATATATAATATAATATATATATATAATGCTTTAATTTCCATCACTTTATTTAAAAAATAGGACATGTCAAATTGACAGCATATCATTAAGATTCAGTTAATGGTTTGGTCCATAACATTGTCAGAAAATATGCAAACATGTTGATCATTATTTTCCAAAGTACAAGCAGATGTTTGTAAAAAAAAAATTATTTATTTTTTGGTTCAGCATAAAAGATAATCAGTCTGCTTTCATGGAGGACTATAGAAATGTGAAAATATTTACTGCTGAAATTTTGAGGATTTGGACTATTTGAAATGAAACATGATAAATCTGTGTAGCCCAGCATAACCAGTCATTAAACTTTCCTATCAGCAAAAAAAAAAAAAAAAAAAAATTACAGAAGCAAAACGAGATGAAATCACTGCAAGTATTATTAGAGAAGGAAGGGACAGCCCACCACTATCTGCTATAAATATTCTCCCTATAAACCTCCCATCCCCAGTCAAGGTTTCAAGTTTAATGTGAAGCGCTAAGATGAAAGTAGCAATATATTGCTGTAGATGTGTCTGCTGAATCTGTTGTTGGGTGACATCATGAATTGTTGTTGACGAGCGCTTGTTTTTTTTAACAAAACATCTGAGCAAACCGAAGGAGTTCCAATTAGAAAGGTTTGTGGATTATTTATTACATTTGCTGCTGTTTTTGAACTGCTGAAACTGAACATTTGTTGTTGTTGTTTTCTAACCAAGTCCATTCATGTAACCAACATGGACAAGCCCTGTGAGAAATGGAGCTCTGCTGGCCCGAGCTGGACGACCACCCCCCGAACAACCACCACCACCACCATCCGCCTTCGGTGCATTTACGATCCCAAACCGCAATCTCCCAAAGTACCGGTTCTGATCCGCCCGCCGGGCCCGAGACCTCCATCGGTAAACCAGCAGGACTCCAAAGCCGGCCTGTCCGGTGAGCCTCCAACCAAGACGATCATGAGGAGACGAGCCAAGTCGCTCCCTTCGCCCGCAGAGCGCAAGCGCGAGCTCAGGAACCAGCAGCAGGTTCGCTTCGTGGACGCGCTCGGCCTGGATTTGGAGGAGGTGAAGGTGTTTCAAGTGAAAGAGCGACCCCTGGTGCCCCAACATGTCATGTTCAGACTACTGATGAGCTCCGAGAGGGCCTTCGGGAAATCTCTGGAGCTGTCGCTGCCTCACTTCAAACCGTGTTTCCCCGAGAACTTGGGCGCTCGAGCCGACTTCCGGGATCGCGTGCGCGCGCAGCGTGTGTGTCTGGAGCAGGTCACGTGCTCCGAGCTGGGGATCGCCGGCACCATACAAGTACTTAATTTAGACTACGAGAAAAAGGTCAGAGTGCACTACTCTTTTACCAACTGGAGAACATCCACGGATACGTCGGCGTCGTGGGTGTCGAGCGGGTCAGGGGGGGAACACGACGTTCCGGGGACTGACGTGTTCCGTTTTCGTCTGCCGGTGCCGCCTTTCATTTTGCTGCCGGGAGCTTTGCTGGAATTTGCCCTCTGCTATCAGGTCAAAGGCTCAAGTTATTGGGACAACAACAATGGGTGCAATTACAAACTGACTTGCCACAGCTATAAAGTGACGGTTCCAAAGGAATGTGAGGACAGCATGCTGCATTTTACCTGAGTGACCGCTTGAAGGCGCTATTGCACATGAACCGTTTAGCAGCAAGTTGTAAACAATGATGTGACGCAATCAGGAGCATTTATACTCACAGTGATGAAGCTGAACTTTGACTCAAAACATTTCCATTTGAGGCTGTTGGAGATTTACGTTGTTATAAAGTGACCAGATTTTCAAAATTGAAAACCGAGACACGTAATTTTGCTGAAAATCAAATACAAATAAAAAATAAATCTCACCAGGAACTATTAATAACGAATTAATGGCGAGACAAACTGGTTGAGTTATTACTTTAGCTAATGCTAAATGCTATCTTGCTGTGCCTTTTACCTCGCGCCGATCCCACATAGTACCTTTGGAAATATACCGCTAGAAAAGTTGCGTTGGATCTGACTGCAGCAGGCTAGTCGGAGTAGTCGGACTACATTTCCCATAATTCTTAGATACAGAAGCAGTTCGAGTTCCAAGATGACGAGGGGAAAAAAAGCATGCTCATGATTTAACATTTATTTCAGAAAGAAAGAAAGAAAGAAAGAAAATGGGCGGAACCTGTGTAAATCCGTCGGGCCTCGTGACAAAAGGCTCAAAAGCGGGACTGTGGCGTCAAACCACGTCTGGTCATGTTTAATCACTTTACTTGACTGTCTGCAGTGTTTATCAAGCAAGCACATAAATGAGTTAATTCAGTTTATTAGATTGCATCATAAGAAGACGAAGAAGAATATAAAGTCCCACACAAATCTGTACTTTGTTCTAGTGACACATTGCACTAATTTCTTGGGGGGGGGGGGGGATAACCACAACTTGATGTAATCAATGTTTATTGATTGCAGGTCGAAATAATGCCCTTGCACAATGAGCACCTTATTTGTTGTTAGTGTTTACTTTGACCAATAGTGCTTGACCCCCTTTTTTTTTTTTTTTCTGGACCTTGTTTGGTGTCAGAGGTCACATGATCACATGAGGCTGTGTATTAATATGACCGATTGGCTCCAGAACAGGACTGGCCTCTCACCAGAAAGTTTCCACCGACGTGCGAGCCAGAGAAGTGGCTGGCGTGCTCCGGCCTTTGGCTGCCAGGTGGTATTTTCCTATCTCTATGTGTCACTGCTGTTGAAAGCTGACATGTCATTTATATCACACAGCGTATGATGCTAACAATAAATTAGTGACATTAAAATTAAGAGAATTATTTAATTACTAAAAGTATACCAAGATACTGTACATGGGACGAATTAATTAAGCTAAGGGTGGATGCGTGTTGTGATTACATCCAAGTGGCCTCACTTCCACTTGGATAAAACTGCTGAGCATATGCTATGAATCACCAAATGTGCAGCATCCATGCAGGGAGACACCTGCGATTCAGGATTTCCCCTTTGCGCTCACGGGAGCATCCCCTTTCTGTCGTACCCCTCCACAGGTTTCTGGCTATTGCGGGTCGAAGACACCTCACGATCTGCCCACAGCTGACGCTTGATCCATTACTTCATAGAGCGAGCTGTTAGTGTGAGTGGACAATAAAAACTGTGACAACCCGTGCTGCCATCTGTACCTTTGTCGATTGCCAAGAGAACACGATGATTCACACAAAACGTTTGCTGATGTCAAAAATGAAGCAAACACTGTGCAGCCAATTGGAAGTACATAATGTGAGATGTGTTGCCTTACAAGGTTTCACAGTGTGTGATGTGATTATTTATTCAAATTTTTTGTAACTCTATTTGCCATTTGGATGTCTTTGTCAACATGGGCATCTTAGTACAAGGTTTGTTTGTGTGTTTTTTGTGGAAACTGAAATTAGTTTATGATTCATCATAACTGAACTTTAACGACATTTTCAATTCACACCTACAGTAATGACACATATTTGATGCTATGATTGTGAAAAACTGTTAAAACGGCATCGGCTTGTCATTGCGGAGGCTTGAACTTTTGGAAAAGGGTGCTAAGCTGAAATGGCGGCCCAGAGTTTTGCCTCAGCGATCAATGCTTTGCACTCTCAAACCCGGAGACGTGGGGACTTTGAGACCCTAAATGTGGATGCCGCAGGAATAACAACATTTTGAAAATGTCCAATTGTTAAATACGACACACTCATTTGAGCTGTGTAAGCTCACAGCGATGCTAAACTAATGTCCGTGCTTTCCTTTACATTTGATGAGAACATCGCCACTACCAACATGGCCGCCACATTGACGTGCGGTTTAGCCAAGACGTTTGAGGTCGCGAGGCCGCCATATTGTTCCTCCCAAGAAACGTTTCTCGGCATACGATCCTTTAGATTTACAGTATCGAAATTGGGAAACATTTGAAACGGTATTTAGTCGAAACAGCATGATTTATGGTTGTTTTAAATGAGTTAAACATAAACAAGAGGACTTTAGACATTTTACAACTTGCCTGAAATACATTTATAAATTAGATGCTTAATGATGTTTAGTACAGGGGGAAACTTGTATATATATATATATATATATATATATATATATATATATATGTTTTTTAAATTAAAGAATTATAACTGTAATTCAACAAAAGATGCCTCTGCCACATCTAATATTGAGGTCTAAAAAGCAGCACATACCGTTCACTTATTTTATTTTATTTTTTAACTTGTTAAAAAATCGTAACCACCACAGAACATACCCACACCCCTACGAGCTGTATGTGTCTCATCTGTAAATATCCCGTATAGTACAGTGGTCCGCTCGCGAGGTGGGAGTAACAAGATGGCCGCCCTGTGACTTCAACGGCTTGCGCTGGCGTATATGGGCGATCGGCAGCCAGGAGAGCGCCTGTCTGAAACACGTGACCAGTCTTTGTCTGTTGATGGCACCACAGCGCCCTCTAGTGGCCCCGTGGTGAAATGCGGATAATTCTGGAACGATTTGAAAGGTGTAAAAACAAACAAACAAACAAACAAAAAAACACAACAGAAGTCCAAAGAACACACAAAAGTTTCTTACAAATTGAAAACCTGTATTGTGCAGACAATAAATAGTGCTTACAAAGGGAGGCCGTCTTGGACAAGGTTTTTGATTTAAGAACATTGACGCCGTCGATATGCGACCGAACCATTGTGAGAGTCACACAGGACGGGGGGAAGGTGACGTCTCAAACAACCGTGGAAATAGGGCTGCCGGGCCACATGCACCTTTTTGCCCCACCGCCATGGCGTTGCAAAGGAGTATTTTTAAAAGAGTCCGTTTACAAAAACAAAAGAAAAACAAAAGTCTCTGAGACTGTGAAGTCTTCCTGCTCCCCTGACAAGGTCAACACGAAGGTTTTTTTTCCCGTGAGATGCGTGCGGTGGTGTGGTCTACTCGCGGCTCCGTTTGGAGAGACATAGCCTCTGAGGTTTGCTGGACCCCAAATATCAGGACACCCCACTGACTGTGGGCCGGTACGCTTGGAAGACTCTGTGCAAGGTCTTCGCTGCACTGAAGCAAATATCAGCAACTCTTCACAGAAGAAACCTTGCTAAGGCCGGTGGAACCTGCAGAGGGGGACGAGAAAAAAAATAAAATAACTGAAGCTGAGCGGGTTTCTATATTCTGCTGCTGGGCTTTCATCATTCAGAAGCGGTCTCACGCAGGGTTATTATAGTTTTGGAATTTTCATTTTAGTTTGTTTTTATTGAGTTTTGTTTTTAAATTTAGTTAGTTTTAATTCGTTTTCTGGGTGGTTCTGTTAGTTTATATTATTTTTAGTTATTTAATAAATATTCTGTTTAGTTTTACTTAGTTTCAGTATTAGTTTTAGTTTTAATTTTTTTTGTATGTTTATTACTTGTGTGCAATATATAAAAAAAAAAAAAAAAACACCATGGGAGCGAATCGAGCGATGTCATCTAGTTCGGGTGTGTCTGTTAGTTTTTATTAGTTTTAGTTAGTTTCAGTCTTAGTTGTTGTTGTTGTTGTTGTTTTTTTAAATGTGTATTATTTGTGTGTAGTATTTTAAAAAAAAACTCACCATGGGAGCGATGTCATCTGGTTCGGATGGTTTTGTTAGTTTTTATTAGTTTTAGTTACTTAATAAATATTAAATTTATTTTTAGTTAGTTTCAGTGTTATTATTTTTTTAATGCATATTACTTGTGCACAATATTTAAAAAAAAAAAAAAAAGCAGGAGAGAAGGAGCAAAATGTGACGCGAATCATCTTGCAACGGACACGAGATCACGTGCAAAGACAAAGTGACACACAAACCTTGTCAGGTGTTTGCTGGAAGAATGAACCTCCATCTCCGTACTTTTGAACTCGTTCAGTTCTTTCCGGATGGCCGCCTGCGCAACACAAGCAACATTCAGCATGAATGAGCGCCTTCATGCTTGCTGACACGAAAACGTTGTTTTGACACATTATGCAACCGTAACAAACAAAAGGTTTTGCAAATTGTTTCTAAATTGATGACATGGTGACACAAGTGCAAAATGAGAGTATTAAGAAAGCCATATTTGACACCATTCATCCATTTCGTGCACCTGCACTTGCAGCCAATCCAGCTGACGTTGGGCAGGAGGCGGGGTTTGACTCTCAACTATCTATTCTGTTATCTATAGTTTTCAAATGCGACACGCCGTCGACGCGTAATTAATGAGCAATCACTTGAAAGGTGAAAACAGTGTAGTGCAAACCGGTTAAGCTAAATACCCTAATAACCTCATTAAATAGCCAATGTTCAGAAACATATATTGATTCTATTGGATTTTTTTTTTTTTAAATAATATGTAATTTCTAAAATCTTGGTAAGAGTACTCTTATTGTCAGGGCATTTTTGGAAACAATTTTTACACTGCGATCATTATGTTTCATTAATATGTTGTTTCATTGCATTATTATTGTGTGTTTTTTTTTTTTTTTATAGTTATATAATCCAATTTCCTAACTGACTGTTTAGGGGGAAATCACATGGTTAATATTTATTAATTATTATTAATAATAATTATTATTATATTATTTAATATCTATAATATAAGGTTATATATATATATATATATATATATATATATATATATATATATATATATATATATATACATATATATATGCACGCTATTATTATACATTATAATAAATAAATAATATATTTTTATTTTTGATTTGATTTATTGAACATATAAATCAAATCAAAAATCCAAAAAATATTATTAT
This sequence comes from Festucalex cinctus, assembly GCF_051991245.1. Lineage (NCBI taxonomy): Eukaryota > Metazoa > Chordata > Actinopteri > Syngnathiformes > Syngnathidae > Festucalex > Festucalex cinctus. The sequence continues at coordinate 27,722,471 of NC_135418.1, read as the reverse complement.
AATAATATAATATATAATAATAATAATAATAATAATAATTCATTATTAATCTTAATTATATATGTATATATATATATATATATATATATATATATATATATATATATATACTGTATATTGTCAATATCTACATATGATGACATACTTATAGTTCAAGATTAAATTCAACACTCTAAGAACAGGGTCAAAACAAAAGTAACCAAATGATGGATAAAAATTGGACCGATCCACTTTGTGTCAATTTGACCCAATTTTTTGGGGTTGTTTTAGAGAAAATTGTGACATTTTTGACCCAAAGTTGGGTCAAGTTCACTCAAGAAGAGGAACTGACTGAACTTTCTGGACTATTTCATACAAAATGACCCCATTTTTGACTCAAAGTTCGGCGAAATTGACCCAGATAGGTCCATCGGGTTATTTTTGACCATAACTGACATTTCGAGTGAAATATCCAAATGTTTTCTGCACCTTATCAGCAGCCGACAGTCTGGTCCAGGGCTTGTCGGCCCGCCTGTCGTAGTCCTGAGCTTTGGCCACTTCCACGTAGTCACTGAAACGAATGAGAATCTTTCGGTCCCGCAGCTCGTCCACCGTCGGCCGCTGGTTGAGCTGCAACAAAGACAGATCACAGATCAGATCACAGTCGAGGCGACATTCATAATTCCCGGCGATTTGCTGCTGGGCAAAACTTGCGAGCTTGCAAACCTTTCTGTTCAGCCGTTGCTTTATTTCTCGCCTCTCCTCCTGTTCGGTCTGGTCATTTCTTTCTATATCGAAAGAGAAAGATCAACTCATTTCAACAGATGTTCACTCAAGTCATATGAAGCCATTTCAATTTCAGTTCAAGGTTGCAATTCAAACGAGCAAGCTCACAGGTGGCCGCTCCGAGATAAGAACGACGAACTGTCTTGTGACTTCGTTCCTCGCGCGAAAGCGTTCAAGCACGTTTTTATCTGCTCAAGTATGTATAAAGCTGATGAAAAAAAACATTTGAAAGGAGTTTGTCGTTGGGTGTCAATAATTTCTTGCGCCAAAGTGTACGTTAATTTCAACATATATGTTGATGTAACAATTATAAGTATTAGCATCACCATCTTATATTATTATACATAATATTATATATTATATTATCATACATACATATATGTATTATATTATGGGTTATATCTACGCGATAATTTCCATATTTCTATACATATATAGCTGTGCATAAACACATAGATACATATATTTAAAATTAGAATATTGTGATTAAGTTATTTATTTTCTGTAATGCAATTAAATAAGCAAAAATGTTTCATTTCCTGATTCATTACAAATCAACTGAAATATTGCAAGCCTTTTATTATTTTAATATTGCTGATTATAGCTTACAGCTTAAGAAAACTCCTATCTCAAAAGATTAGAATATTAGACTTAGACTTAGACTTGACTTTATTGATGCCTTTGGGAAAATTTACATGTCCAGCAGCAATGAGAATAGATAATAAAATAAAAAATAATCAATCAATAAATTAGGTTATTACACCAGAGATTGAATTAATAATGATAATAATAAAAATAAAAAAATAAAAAATTTGCTCAGACCAAGTAAAAGAAAAAAAAAAAAAGAAGCCATAATCAGCAATATTAAAACAATAAAAGGCTTGCATTTAATTGCATTACAGAAAATAAAGGACTTCATCACAATATAGAAATTAGGTTATGGTTATATTTGGCTTACTATGTGGTTGAATTGTTTTAATGTATTATAAATTTAGTGTCACAAATATTAATCACATATGCAACATCAAATTATTCTGTCAGACTTATTTGTATCCATCGGTTCATATTTTACTATTTAAAGTAACAACACAGAAATATTATGCCATGGACGATATTGATCCTGAAAATAAATTCAAATTTTTGTAATTTTAATATATATGTTTTTTTCCCCATCATTTGTGTTCGTCCCTAAATACGCTCAATCTTTCTTTTCTTTCCTTTGGATTCTTTTTTTCTTTTTTTAACAAATGCAAGTGGCGTATAAGCTCATTATTCCGGTCACTTTTGAAAGAAGTTTCCACTCCATTATAGAGAAAACAACACAACCTCTCCTCAGAGATACAAGTGTGAGATTTGTATTCAAAAATCCTTGGAATGTCTTTTTCGTGCAACTTACGCTTCAAGATGTTGCGACTCTCCAGCTCCTCCACCGCCGGCCGCTGGCTCAGCCTCCTGCGGAAGAACACCAGAATCACGTTCTGGACCATTTCGGTGCTGCCAGCTTTTCAGTTCCTGCACCGGCACTTGGGCTTCGCGTGTCTCCTGCGCGCACAGCCCCAAAAGCAAAAGCCGCGCATGCACCTCACTTGGCTCGCGAGGCGTTTAACAATCCACATCGGAACAAAACTCAAAGAGAAAAAAAAAAAAAAAAAACTACTTTTTTTGGGGATATATAACTACACGTCCAATTCCGTTCCGTTGTTGCCCCTCAAGAAAATTTCTGCTAACGTGATCCCATTCTTGAGCAGGAAAGTTGAGCAAAAAGGAGAAGTTTGTTTTCCGGTGGATGTGTGGAGGACGCTGATGCGTTGTGAGCGGAGTGCGCCAGGCGCCTGCTTTGTAGCACACACTGGGGAGGGGCGGGACACAAGCACATGCAGCGCATCATAGAAGCGATCAATAGATGGGTGGACTTTCTTGTTTTCCATGATGGACGTTTTCTTTCTTTTTCGACGTGTTGTGCAACAGATGAATAATAATAATCGCATTCCAACAACCGCAGACAGTTGCTGTGACAAGAGATCATGTCGGTGCTGATCAAAAAATAGGTCAGATGAATGACCTTTCAACCAAACCCCAATCTATCAAGAATCACGAGTCGGCATTCCACATCATGCTGAACTTTAGCATCGCACACAACGAGCAACATTGTTACTCTGAAAACAAATCAACGATTGACGAATTGCAATTTCAGTGAAACTCCGGTTCACAAATAAATACCTAAAAAAATAATCAATTCAAAAGATAATAAGAACTTTGGGAGGTGGCTTCAGCGACATTAACACAGACTTGAAACAAATTAAGTTTGGGTACTGAGATTCCATTGTCATTAAATAATTACAAATCAAAACCGTGTCAATACGTTTTTTTGTTTTTTTTGTTTTTAATATTTTGACCTTCGCTCAAAAAACGTATGTTTTGTTTTGTTTTTTTATGTTTTGTTTTAAAGGCTTGGTTTAACGCAGGGTTCCGCAACCTGAGGATCTGAAGCCACATGTGGCTCCATGTGGATCTCTCAAAAAATGTGTACAAATTAACATTTTAAAAAATATATATATATTATTAGTTTTTAGATAAAATATCCTTTACATGAATTAATTATTTAGAAAAAATAATTAAATATTTTTTTAAAAATGTCAGAGTCCAAATTTAAGCCAAAAAAAAAAGTGAGACAAAACGTACATGAAAAAGTTTTTAAAAATTATCTACAAATGTCCAAAAAGTGACTGTAAAATGTCCAAAAAGGGAGGGGAAAAATTGCCATAAAATTTCATTAAATTGCCAAAAATGTCAGACAATTAAATTAAAAAAAAAAGGCAGAAAAACATTGCCAAAAATTAGAAAATTGATTTTTTTAAAAGGCAGAAAAGAAAACATTTAAAATGTCACTATAAAATGTCATCAAGCAAAAGAAGAAATACTGAAAATTATTATAAAATGTCCACAAAACCCCCCCAGAAAATTAATAGCAAAAAAAGGCAGAAGAAAATATATCTCAAAGTATTTGATGATGCATATTTATTCTGTTATAGTGCAGCTCTGATTAGCTCTTGGGCCCTCAGTACATGAAACCAACATTAACACACTGTTTCCTTCATCATTAATGCTCAAATATTTTGTGGCACCAGACAGATTTTTTTTTTTTATTTGGCCTAAAATGGCTCTTTTAACAGTAAAGGTTGCTGACAACCGGTTTCACGCAATGGTAGTTATTACCAAAAAATAAAAAATAAAAATCGGCCAGTAGATGGCAGTAGAATATAAGAGATCAGTCAGGGCCATGTTGCAACAAGCTCTTTTTGACAGGGGTTTCACCATTTACCTCACTGGAGCAAATGTAATCGGATCAGTAATCCGCCACAGGGAAACATGTCCGTCCTTTATAAACAAATATTCAAAACAGAAAGAAGAAGCATCCCCCAAACACAACACGACTGAGTCAGACTCAGTCTGTCGCTTCAAACAACCCCAACGTGAGTTGAGTCACAAGATGTGCCGCTCGCTTGGTCAGAGGTAAAAAAATAAATAAATGAATAAATAAATAAATAAATAACGCTCCCTGTTTGTTAAATGACCTCACCGGCATGTCAAAAGGAATGAGCTGCCTCCAACAGCAAGGGCTGATGCGAATGTCAGGCCGTTGCGAGCGGGATGATTCCGGCCGCCGCTGCCCACCGAGGTGTATCCTAATGCCTCGCTCGCTCTTTCCTCCTCACAGGACACGGTGGAGGGGGGCCGCAGTTACGAGTCTGCGTGATCCCAGACCAGCCATTTGAGATGCAAGGAGTGGTGGGTAGTTTGGGTGGAGATGCCAGGAAACATTAAGGGAACCCAAACGGAACTGTTTACGCAACTTCCAAGCCCAAGACTGATGACCTGGAAGTGTTCCGTTATTGGGTCACAGATTTGATGCGGCACATTTGCGGGGAAATGCCGGTTTGCCAGACTTCCATTTCATCCTCACAAACTCCGACTGAAATGTTCCTAGAGTTTCCTCTCTAGTACCAAACGTATGGAGGTAAATATGGTGCAAAAGGAACTTGTAAAAAAAAAAAGTATAGAAGAAAGTGAAGTGGAGAAAAAAGTATAAATTTGTATTTGCAAAAATCGTGATTTGTACTTGTAAAAAAAAAAAAAAAAAAAAGTACCTATAAAAAAAATTGTACCTGTAAAAAAGAAAATGTGTACTAAAAATGCACGCAAAAAAATCATGTTAAAAAAATAAAAAACACTTTAAAAAAAAAAAAAGTCTGTACATTCAAAAAAAATGTACGTAACAAGAAAAATTGTACCTCTAAAAAAATGTGTACCTGTAGAGGGAAGTGTAAATTTTTGTATTTGTAATTTGTATCTGTAAAAGTCGTTGTTGTCACGTGACTGGACAGCAGCAGAAAAAGCACTTGTGCCTCCTAGTGGTGACTACAGCTGCAAATCATGATTTTTACAGATACAAATTTACAGGTAATTTTTTTTAACAGGTAATTTTTTTTCTGTTCATTTTTTATCTACAGATTTTTTTACGTACATTTTTTTTTACGTACAATTTTATTAGTACACTTTCTTTTTTACAGGTCCAATTTTTTTACGTATAATTTTTTTTTACAAGTACATTTTTTTTTATGTACATGTACAAATCACAACTTTTACAGATACAAATTTAGACTTTTTTTTCTACTGGTACAAATTTGACTTTTACACCATATTCAATTCCATAAAAGGTCTCGTACATGAATAGGAGACGTTCAAAGAGCGTCACATGAAATAGACAAATCAATTCTGAATCCAGGCTTGGATGTTTTGCCCTTTTCCCGCAGGACCACAGATCGAGCGGCGAATCCCCAGTGGGCTCTGCGGGATCCGACTGGGAGCAAAAGTGTCAAGGGGGGTGACTTCAAATACGCATGTTCCAGCTTTGAACAAGTGCCCAGGTGATTGCACAACGGTGTCACATGGTCATCATGTGCAGCATTTCATCACAAATTTACAATTTAGCGTCTTCAATTCACCTAACAATCATGTTTTTGTAATATGTGGGAAAGAAAACCTTCGCAAGCACAAAGAAAGGAATGTAAGAGCCAAAATTGGAACTCGAGAATCAGAAAATGAGGGAGAACTTAGTTTTTATTAATTTACAGAGGGAAATTTTGTCTCCAAATTTTAAAAGGACAACCCATAATTAGTTAATTCCGCCAACAAAAACTAAACAAAAATATTTTTATCAACACAACATGTTTACCGGACTAAAACTAGACTAGGCTAGACTAAAAGCCTCATTAATAAACAATTAACTGGGACTAAAGTATGTATTTTCGTTGACGAATGAAGACGAGACAAAACCGGACTAAAATCTATGGACATTTTAGTTCACGAACCAAGATGAGACAAAAATGATCAGATTTTGTAAAATCCTTTCTTTCGACTAATCTCTCACTACGACGCTGTCATGTGACACACAGAGACACACCCCCTTTCAAATCCGCAGCTAGCTAGCGAGCGCAACATGTACAAACACATGGTACAGACAGGAAGTGGATTCACGGTGAAAGGTTTGAAAAAAAAGAAGTAAATTATAGTTATAATATGTAACAATAATCCAACGACTATAGCGTTACAACAATGATGCTAACCCAAGCGCTAACTCATGCTGGCTAACTTGCTAGTTCATAGCATGGCGCCTGACTAAAATGAGGCTAAAATGTTGGCAGTTTTTGTTGATTTAAACTAGACGAATGAAATTGTTTTCTTGGACTAAAATAAAGACTAAAATGCTAGATTTATAATCGACCAAAAGTTGACTAAATAAAAACGGGATAAGGTTGGCTAAAAACTAGCAAGTGTGATTGAAGCTGGACTAAAAGTGAGAATCACTGATGGTGGTCCAACTCGCATTCGGCACAAGAGTGGGTGCGCAAGCTTTCCAACTTTTGACATTTCAATTAGATGGTACTTGCCACTGGATGCCACAAAAAAAACAAACATTGTATAACATTAATTGCTGTATGTGAGGAAGGGTTGTTCTCTTGGGGTGACAAAGTGTAATTTGGAGTTCTTTTTTTGGTCCTCATGCCGTGCAAAAGACGTCCGCGATATGTCACTCGGCGATGACGCCTCTCCAACTGTAGTTCACTATCTGCCGCCTACAAATTTGCCACTGGAGTGTTCAAGTAGTCAAGACTGCGCCAAGCGAGACCGAGTCAAGACCAGGGTTATTAGAGAAATTCATCTTGCTTTTGTCAGCTGTCGCATGATCACTAAAAACTTAAGGGAAGCAGTATTTCCATCGAAAATGACTCAAGGTGCGACTTGAACAGAATATTAATCACTCCATTTATAGCAATATGATTGGGACGGAGCCATTCATCATGACATAATAAGAGCCTCTTTCGGGAAAAGAGACGGTTCAATCGGAGGGGAAACGGACGGGGGTGGGAGGTTGCAACCTCTCATCGGCAGGGAGGTGAGGGAGAGTTGGGTTGTGACGTACATCCGGATAGCGATTGTGGCGAGCGCCTCTGCAGCATTTGGCTAAATTTAGAAACAGAGGGTTCCCTTCCCTTGCCGAGCTTCAGTCATGTGTATCAATACAAAACAGGCGCTTGTGTCATCAGTAGATACTGGAAAAATAAAGCAAGTTCAAAGAGTTCTTAGTTAATTAATTGTAATTAGACTTGATGATGTTCAACTATTGGACGGTGATGCACATTTAAGTTTGTGTCTGACTGGTCAGACTTGAGGTAAAGCCAAAAATTCCACATGAAAATTATTGCATGTCTTTGCAATATGCATATTGCATGGGCCAATATCGCGATATCGATATTTTATATACTGCAAAGCCCTATTAGTAATTATGATAAAACAAACAAACAAGCGTGATTGAAACTGGATTAAAACTGGTACTAAATTTAAAAATGGCTGATATTTTATTATTATTATTATTATTATTATTATTATTATTATTATTATTATTAATTCAATCTCTGGTGTAATAACCTTATTTATTGATTGATTGAATTTTTATTTATTATTATTATTATTATTATTATTATTATTAAACCTCTGGTGTAATAACCTTATTTATTGAGTGATTGAATTTGTATTTATTATTATTATTATTATTATTATTATTATTATTATTATTATTAATTCAATCTCTGGTGTAATAACCTTATTTATTGATTGATTTAATTTTTATTTTTTTATTATTATTATTATTATTATTATTATTATTATTATTATTATTATTATTATTATTATTATTATTAATTCAATTTCTGGTGTAATAACCTTATTTATTGATTGATTGAATTTTTATTTTTTATTTTATTTTTATTATTATTAATTCAATCTCTGATGTAATAACCTTATTTATTGATTGATTGAATTATTATTTTTTATTTTATTATCTGTTCTTATTGCTGCTGGATATGTAAATTTCCCAGAGGGAGCCATTCCAAAGGGATCAATAAAGTCAAGTCTCCGTCTAAGTCTAAAATTAACACTGCGGATTAGTTGTGGATGAATCAATTAATTTTTTTTACCTCTTATAAGCAGTCGGCAAACATTTGCGGGGAAGGAGTTCATGACAGGTCGCTGCTCTGACCTCTGCCCTTTAACCATCGTTATACAAAAACGACACGTAACCCGATCGCGCCACTGTCACACTTCCCTCTAATGACACCTCATTGATCACTTCCTGTGTTTATGCAAGCGTCATTTTTATTTTATTTTTTTACATAAGTAGTTGGTAGGAATGATGGAGCTGTTTTTCTCTGCAGCGTGCATTCGTTCGTGGCAAATTCCCAACATAAGTCTTATGATGCAGAATGCCAATTACTCGAGTGTGTGTGTCGGGACCACATGGAATGATGACATCACGCGCGGTTCTCCGCCGCATCCCGATGGACACGCAGCTGCGAAATGCCCGAGGTGAGGGCGTGTGTGGACGAACGCAGCACGTGGAGATGTGCGATGCCAAGCCGGGAGAAGTTGACAGGCAACTATTTGTTAGGAATGGCAATCAGTTCTCCAGTTGTTTTTGTGTAGTTGGTCCTTGTGAGGTTTCTGCGTACTTGCACGATTTGTTTTGGTGTTTGTATGCGTGATTTATGACTGCATGCGGTTGGTCTGTTTTCTCGGCTTCATTAGTCTTCAACTCATGTACGGAGGGGATGGGACAGGCAACTTCAATGCTGGGGGGGGCACAATTTTTCATCAGTGCTACTTGAGGGCCAAATATAGGGCCATGTAATTCCTGAACAGACAAAAATGCCTTTTTAGGTATGGACAAAATATGTGCATATGTGCAAAATAGGTGTTCTTGATATATTTCGTTTTTTTGTAATAGACCAAACATTTCTCATTGCATTTAAAAAAAAAACAAAAAAACAAAAGAAAAAAAACAAAGGTTTTGAAGCTAACAACAAAATAAACACATACTGTGGCTTTCTTGCATTAAAAAAAAATAAAATAAAAATCACCATTCAAGAATAGCACAAAACTACTGAATAGCAAACCAACATTAAGTGCAAGATTTAATTTTGATTATTTTTTGATATTTTTTTCACCAAAATCGACTCTCAAAATTTGTGCTGTTTGTCCTGCATATCATTCCAAATCTACAAAAATAATAATAAATAATCTTAGGCCCACTCATGTTTTATGGTGATATTACAACTTAAATGCACATAATATATATATATATATATATATATACATATGTATATGTATATATATATATTTTTTTTTCCAGTTTTCCAGGGATTTTTTCGCACATTTACAGCCATGGTTTTCATGAAAAAACAAAACATATATTTAATCTAGAGTTTTCTGATTTTAAAAATAAAAAAACAAACATCTCACCCCACAAAAAAAAAACTAAAACAAAAAAAACTGGGACTGGGATGGAGGAAGCAAACTATTTCCCAAGGCCAAGTACGTATTGTATTAATTTCAAGGTACAGTACTCATGCTAAAAGATAGCGTATAAGCATGACAAATTGACCATAATTACTGCTACAAAGCCTAATTAATGACAAGAAAAAAAAAATCAGGCTTTTCCTCGAAATGCTGATACGTTTCCTGGTTTTACATGAGCCTTAATCACTTGTACTGAGCTTCCATTGTAAGAATTTGTCCTCAGTTTTTTTTTTTTTTTCGACACAGCACAGCTCTGTTGAATGTTTTCGTTACGTAAGCCGCGACTACATCAGCAGCAGCCACACTTACCAGCCACAACATTCGGCACACCAGCACAATCCAATACGAGAGACGCATCAAAAGAGTCGGGTCAACTTTTGAAGTGGGGGCTGCCGTGATACAAAGTACAGCTGCTTTTAATGTTTGATACACTGATTAATGCTTATCCACCTCATGACAAAGTGATTTCAGTGGGGACATGAAGTCAACATCACCTGCTTAAAGGTTGATTTGAAGAACCGCTACACTACTATTTGGCCAAAGACTTGGGAAAAATATGACAAATAGTGTAGTGGTTCACCCTGCTGATTTTCCCACTCAGTGATCCTCGGTGTAAATGTGAGCGCGTCGCCATGTGCCCTGCGAGTGACTTGCGGCTGTTTCGAGCTAAATCAGCAGCGGAAAGCAGGTCAAACGTAAATGAATGCAGTCTTGTGAGAAAAGAGTGAACTTTTTTTTTTTTTTTTTTTTTTGCTTTGAGGCTTGCCTTTTCATTTCAAACTCTTGAAAGGTATGAAAAAGGACTAAAAGTCAAGTTATGATCGAAATGCTCGCTATCACCGTTGTGTCCAACTTGGCATGATCGAATAATAGTTGCCTGTATATCAAAAGCAGTTGTAGTATGTACACAATCCCCCTCTCAGAGCATTGCGTAACCCTTCCGAGCACACACTGTACTACTCACTAACAAACTAACCTGATTTGACTGCAAATCCTATTAACGTCTCCATAGCAACAGCGTATTGCCATTTATGTAACACAAAATTTATGATTGGGTTGCGTTCCTGGATTTCTGAAAAATCCTCTTGTACCCTCCGCAACAACCTTTGACCTCAAAAAGACACAAGAGCAACAATATGAACCGCTGTTGGGACTAAACTAATCGCTTATTACGCAATTAACCTCATATCATTGGAGCCCATTTAAGCAAATCACGTCACTTTCATTCAGATGAAGAAAGCCAGAATATGTCAAGAAGTATTTGGGCAGCGACTCTTAACAATTACGTAGTTATGGTTTCGTTAAGTTAAGGTGTCATAATCTGACACCATTTACGTACTGTGGAAATGTATAGTACTGGGACATAACTGTAAGACAACCTAATAAAATACTTTATTAAGTATTGAGCATATAGCTACTCTCCGTTTCTGCTTTTATGTGGATCTTGGTTACTCAAAATGTTGAAAAACAAAACAAAAAAACGCTGCTACAAGCTAGCTAGCTAGTAGCTGCTAGCTAGCTAGCTAGTAGCAGCTAGCTAGCTAGGTGGCTGGCTCGCTGGGTGGGTGGGTAGGTAGATGGATGGATGGATGGATGGATGGATGATAGATAGATAGATAGATAGATAGATAGATAGATAGATAGATAGCATATGGAAGAGTGATGACACGTGAGGACACGAAGCGACTCACTTGGCCAACTTCATCTCGATCTGCTGACGGATGGCCTGGCGCTCCTGGTCGCTGCGGACAGGGAAGATGTTGCGGTCCTCCAGCTCCTGCTTGCTCGGTCGGTTTCGGAGCTTCACAGCCAAAAGCTCCTTCCTCATCCTGCGCGGGAGGGTCCCTGGACACACAAAGAGGTAGACAACAAGTTGTCAACAGAATGTTTTTCTTTTTATCACGACACTGTTATTCCCCTATAGGCAGCATTTTTTCAGAAAATCTGTGAAAAACAGGCTAATTAACAGGGGTGTCAAACTCATGTTAGCTCAGGGGCCGCATGGAGGAAAATATATTATCAAGTGGGCCGCATCGGGAAAATAACGGTATATAACTTAAAAACGACTGCCGTCATTTATACGCAGATTTTCGTGGACCAGCCCGAAATTACGGAGCTCAACTGTAATCATATTGTTCCGAAAAATAACACGAATGCAAATGGTATGTGGCACTTTCCGGACGTGTTAAATCGACCTGTTTTGCATATACAGTATACTGTTCCCAGAATGCATTGCGTGGTGCAGTTAATGATGTCATAAGAACGTTAATCCTTGTTATATCTATTTGTGTTACCAGTAATTGAATTTGTGACGTATTTAACACGTTTATGTCGGGGTATGAGTAAAATAATAATAATAATAATAATAATTAAACAACCCGTCGTTTAAGTTGTGTGTAAAATAATGACATCCAGGTCGACGATTCCCCGTACAAAGTTGCATTGCTCATTTGAGGACTGCTTGTGAAATGACAAATTTATTTGTTTTGATTGTGGCCAGCTGATTAATTAGTCCGACATCACAATTTTTTATTTTTTTTACTTTACAAAATCATCTCGCGGGCCGGATTAAACTCATTTGCGGGCCTGATCCGGCCCGCGGGCCGTATGTTTGACACCCCTGGTAATAGGTAGTTGTAAGGTGTATTTACTACTAGCTTGCTAAATTAGCATTTAATTATTTTCAGGCTGACAACGGACCCCTACAGTTGGATTTAATTAATCTCTTTATAATTGCTGACTATAAGTGCACATCCAGAATAATGACTCCAGCCAAAAGAGGGCGCTCTATTCATTTGTCAAAGCCTTGAAGCTCTTTCACTTGCTCCTATCACCTCTACTACACGCAACCAAGAACTGTTTAAATCCGCGAAGAAAAAGGAAATTATAATAAACAATTTAATTTAAGGTAATATCTCCTGTATTGTTCCAGACCAGACTCACATCTGCAAAAGTAGCAGGCATGATTTATTTGTATATTTTAAAGCTAAATTCATAGCAATACACAGTAGTGTACAGTATCTGCATGTGAGGTGCAGGTTTTATTCATGTCCACTTGGGGTCGCCATCCTCACATTCTACACTGTAGTGTTTGTGAGGTTGAACGTGTACCTGCTTCCTGGGTGGAGTTTGCATGTTCTCCCCGTGCCCGCGTGGGTCTTCTCCGGGTACTCCGGTCTCCTCCCACATTCCAAAGACATGCTTGGCAGGTTAATTGGGCGCTCCGAATTGTCCCTAGGTGTGCTTGTGTGTGTGGATGGTTGTTCGTCTCTGTGTGCCCTGCGATTGGCTGGCAACCAGTCCAGGGTGTCCCCCGCCTACTGCCCACAGCCAGCTGAGATAGGCGCCAGCAGCCCCCGCGACCCTTGTGAGGAATAAGCGGTCAAGAAAATGGATGGATGGATGGATGAACGTGTACCTGCCGGCCTGTTGAGTGACATCGAATTTCGTTCCGTTTGTTCAATAATGCATTTTTACCACTTGTCATGTATTCTAATTCGTTCTAACTGGTGGTGGTAGGCTACATTCAATTAGCTAGCAATGTTTACCGTTGACTGCAGTTGTCAAATTAAAGCCGGTTGTACCTTTCAATAAGCACATTGCACTTCGGCTTGTTTTTATTAATTATTATTATTATTATTATTATTATCAAACGATGAACATTTTCTGCTATTTTACACTGTTTCCTTGTGCCTTTGCAGTTGTCAGTGTTGCAAATTAATTAGCAAATAATAATGCGTATACCCACAAAAGGTGAACCGCACTATAGAAAGTGACAACTGTAAATTAATAATTAGCTACGAGCTCAGTAAATCAGATTTCTACAGGGAACTGAATTCATTTGCATAAATTAGTTGCGTGTCTTTTTTTTTTTTTAAATGTAGCGTCAGCCTTTAAGTGCCGCTCTCTTTTCCATTCCAGTTTTGCTTCCTCCCACAGCGTTACGGGTCAAAGCAGTGAGTCACTCTGCATGAAAACCTACAACAGGGGAAGGCAGCAGTTTTTCTTCCACAGCCTCGGGTGGGTTGTAAAGCCCCTCTCCACTGAATACTCGTCTTTAAAATTGCAACAGTGTAAAGTTCTTAACTGACTGACCTTACAACAGTTTATGCAGTCCTCCTTGCATTTAAAAGGACCGTTACATCTTTGATTCTGGAAGCGTGACAGCCTATCCGCACATTTTTCGAGCAAATTAATTTCGATGTAAAACACCTTTGAACGTAAACCGGACGAAAACAGGGACCCCGCTGCATGCTTCTGCGCACTACTGACCCACAACGCGAGTCCAAAAAAAAAAAATGAGGCCGCCGCAACGGATGTTGGCAGGCCGCTGAAACTTAACATGTCCGTCATCGGACGCGCTCGGTGTAAATACTGTAAACATCAGCAAAGGGATTACGCTGCGTCGCCGTCCAATGAGCGTGAGCTGGATTTGTACATTACACGACTGGATTACGGTCAAAGCGCCGTCTGTAGAAAAAGGAGACATACCGGAGATCACAGACTCGTTCCAGCTGTCCTGGTCGTTCAAGTACTCGTCCAGACGTCGGTTCTCCTTGTTCTCGTCAGACTGCTTCTTGGGCTCCGGCTCTCCGGCGGGTTCCCTCTCGGTGCTGGAGGTGCGGGACAGGCGACCATCGAGCCTGCGTTTGGGGGACGGTCGCACCTCCTTCAATTGGAAGCTGAAGTCAAACACAAAACGATGACAACAGGAAGGATTACGAACGAGTACCATTTAAAAAAAATGGACTAGATGTAACTAACTACTGTACATTGTTTTGGGTCCAAAATATAAAACAGCTGATTGGATCAATATTGTGAGTTAATTGTGTTAAAAAGGGAAAGTCAAACGTAAACATTTCTTGACAATAATATATGTGACATCATTAGTCTAAACATGACATTCTTTTTAATACCACATTTGTGGAATCTGAGTAATGCAGAAAAATCCAGCCGTCTTTATCCATCTCAGGGGGGCGGCCATTTTGCCACTTGCTGTCGACTGAAGATGACATCATAGTTGTTCGGGCTCGGGCAACGACCAATCACAGTTGACCTGTTTTCTGAAGCTGAGCTGTGATTGGTTTTTACCGGACACCTGAGTAAATGTGATGTCATATCCACTCGACAGCAAGTGGTAAAATGGCCACCTTCTGATATTGACAAAAACTGCTGGATTTCGCTGCTTAACTCATATTCCACTCATGCAATATTAACCAAAATACCGTATTTAGACTAGTAGAGCTGCATAGAACATGTTATTGTCATTTTTTTTTTTTTTTGACTTCCACTTCAAATTTGTGGATTTGTTCATTTGAGGGCGAGACTGGACAAGGTTGTAAAGGTCGAAGGTCACATAACAAAAGTCATGTTCGACATTTGTATACTGTATTAGAAGTTTAAAGATTATGAGGTCAAACACAGAATATAGTTCAGGTGAATGAGGTCAAAGGTCAAACCAAAACACGTCCCAAATGACGTTTCATGATTTGCATGATTTTGCTAAAGATGCTAAATGCATTTTTGGAAATATATAGGATTGTTCTCCTTATTACTACATTTACTAAATGTGCCTTTTCCACAAAAACTAAAGCAAATGAATCTTAGTGTCTCAAAAAAAATAAATAAATAAATAAAAGCCAGGAAGTAGGGTCAAATTGACGCAATTGGTGCATCAGTCACTTTGATTTTTTTCTTAAACCCAAAAATGGAGAGGGGCATACATAGAGAGAAAATATAATATAAATATAAATAAAATAAAAATTATTAATATTATGTATTTATTATTATTATTATTATTATTATTATTATTATTATTATTATTATTATTATTATTAAAATATCAATAAAATATAATAATTGACTTGATAACATACAACTGCCATTGTCCGGTGTTTATCAATCCTATATGAGCATTCATCAATTATATTTTTTATGTATTACTTACTGTAAATGTGTAAGTGCAATATATACCAGGGGTCACCAACCTTTTTGAACGTGATAGCAACTTCTAGTCTACTGATTAATGGGAAGGGCTGCTTATTTTATACAAATTCTGAAATAACAAATTTGCTCGAACTACCTTTAAAAATATTAGTATAAGTCGCTGTTAATAATTAATGCTATTCATGTTTGTGAAGTCACCGAAAAAATGTCATATGCAACCTGTCCTGTCTGTGTTTGGTGGCCAGCGCCCGGTGCAGTTCCTCGATGATGCAGCTAGGGGGTAGTTGAGAATGGAGTGCGCCCAGGTGGGGGGAACCAGTTGGGGTGGACATGCGGCCTCTCAACAGGGAGCTGTGGGGGTCTTTGGGAAGCGTGAAATTCCTGGGCAAGGTGGCTGGAGATTTCTTCACTCGCACGGGCGGCGCACCTGGGAAGAGGCGCGAGCCAGCGTCAGGTGAACCGAAAGCCCCTTTTGAATATGAATATGTCCGCTCACCATCTAGACTGCCCAGTCTTGTAAGCACTTTGACTTGCAGGTTGGGTCCAGGAGGGGTGCTGGCGCGTCTCTGAGGATGGACCACTTCCTTTTTGCTGTCAGGGATTTCCACTTTTGAACGCTCATCGCAGAGATTTCCGTTTTCACCCTGACTGGGATCGCCCACCGTCTTGCATTCCTCCGTCACATTTTGCACCAATTGTGGCAAAATGAATTCCGGAGTTCCGTTTGAGATGTGTCTGTCGCCACCTAGAGTACAGTTATAGTTACTACATATGTTAACCATGACTCCAATCACTTCTATATAACCTAATGTGCATATTTTTGAAAACAGGAGAACTCAAAGTTAACACGCAAGCACAAGGAGAGGAATTTTAATTTTGAAATTCATTGTTTAGTTTCAGAATATTCAGTATTTCAATATATGTGCAACAAACAACCTACAACATTTTTTTTTATACAGGGAATCTTGAGTTGCGGCGGCGTTCCTTTCCTCCTCTAGCGATGTAACCTGTATTTCGACTTGTTGAATTTCCCCATTAATGTCAACATTTACATCAAAAATAATTTGCATAAACAAAATCTAAAATATATTGAAATTAAAAAAAATAAGACGCTATCCGACTGAAGCCCAAATCTTTGCCGATGTTCGTCGGTGTCTCCTTTCTGCGATATTTTTACGATGTCTAGCTTCGTTTCTATGGTAATTGCTTTTCTTTTGGCTGAACCAACATTGATAGAAGACGGATACTTTCTTCTTTGTGGTCATGATGTGGAATGAAATGAGGGAGAAAAAGCCAAAGATACTCCCACAAGTGCACGAGCGCTAGCACTAGCTTAGGGCTAAATAGCGGAAAAGGGGAAAACGTTGCAGGCTATATGGCGGAAGAGGAGCCAAAATGGCGGACCGGGCGTAACCGTTGTAAGGTCGAAACGCCTTAGGTCGTGTGCGCCTTAACTCGAGGACTCCGTGTATTTGCTTAGATTGAGTTATTTTCTACATGCTATAATTTGTAGTTATTCATGTTTTACAATCCTCATGTCTCACCTGTTAAAGCTTCTAGATTGTGGTCTGGGTCGTCCGTGGTACCGGCCAGCGACTCTAAGGGCTCCTCATCTCTGTCATCTCCATCTGAGTGGTTTGGCGTGTCCTGGTCTTCACTGTTACCTCCACAAGCAAGGTCTGAATCTGCATGCCAAAATGAATTTTCATGCACGCTGACACCATTTGGCAAAACAAACGAACTGCAATAACCTGTAATGGTGTGTGCGTGTGTGTTGTTTTTGCACCTGTCTCCATTTTCCCAGAGTTCTGTTTGAGGGGGTCGTCTCGCTTCTGGCGTACAGCTGCCTTTTTCTCCACCGCTGCAAAAAAGAAACCACTCGTGAAAAGAGCCAAGTGATGGACCCGAACAAACCAAGTGGAAGGTTGAAAATATCGACCATCGCTGATCAGCTACGCTCACCAGTTGAGGGCTTCAGCTTCTCATTTTTCTTTTTCCTCCATTTCCAAGGTTTGAAGATGCGTCCCAGGTTAGCCAGCTTACTGTTGCGCCTTACGGGAGGCGTTCGAACCCCTGAGACCAGGCAGCCAGACTGCAGCCCCCTCTGTTGGTCCATCACATCTTCAAGATAAGAGCAGACGGCGGAGGCTCTAAAATGAGACCCGGGGTAATTTCGTATTCCGATCACTTTGGAAGACAATTGGCTGAGGCCTCGTCATGTGAGAGCCGTGTATGTGGGTCACAGGCGGTACACGTTAAATAGATTCTCGTCTAAATTTGGAGGCGACGCGAAGGATGCGGGGAAAGACAGAGAATTGCGTTGTTTGTGTGAGGCTGGGATGTTCGAAGGCAGAGCTGGAGCTTTCGTTTCAATAGCGTTGAGGAGTGAGCCAGCGCAACTTCTCCTTGCCGGTGTTTACAAAAACAAATCAGCGGCCCTCGCTTTAGGAATTTTTGCTGTAATGTCGACATATTAATTTGACATCATTTGGCTATATTGTTGACATAGTTGCTCAACTTACAGTTGTGCTCATAAGTTGATTTGTCAACTTATGGGCAAGTTTAGCCTTTGTACATGTACAATAACAGAAAAAAGGGTATGCAAACTTATGAGTACATAGAATTTAGCTTCTAAGTTTACATACAAAAAGGGGACGGAAACTTATGAGCATGTATAAAAAAAAAGTGTATGTAAACTTATGAGCAAATACATACAAAAAAGGGTATGTAAACTTATGAGCACATAGAATTGAACTTATAAGTTTACATACAAAAAGGGTACGTAAACTTATGAGCATGTATAAAAAAAAGAGTATGTAAACTTATGAGCACATAGAATTGAACTTATAAGTTTACATACAAAAAGGGTACGTAAATTTATGAGCACGTATTAAAAAAAAAAGAGTATGTAAACTTATGAGCACATAGAATTTAACTTATAAGTTGACATACAAAAAGGGTACGTAAACTTATGAGCACGTATTAAAAAAAAAAAAAAAAGAGTATGTAAACTTATGAGCATTTTGAACTTAACTTATGTATACAAAAGGGATGTAAACTTATGAGCACATAGAATTTAACTTATAAGTTGACATACAAAAAGGGTACGTAAACTTATGAGCACGTATAAAAAAAAAAAAAAAAAGAGTATGTAAACTTATGAGCACTTTGAACTTAACTTATGTATACAAAAGGGATGTAAACTTATGAGCACATACATACAAAAAGGGATGCAAATTTATGAGCACAGAACCTAACTTATCAATTTACAGACAATAAGGGTATGTAAACTTATGAGCACATATATAAAAAGTGTGTAAACTTACGAGCACATACAAAAAAAACGTAGGGTATGTAAACTTATGAGCACTTAGAACTTAACTTATAAGTTTACATACAAAAAGGGTACATAATGGTACATAATCAGGAAGTCGTCCACCCCATCAACAACCCATAGACGATGTAATATCTGTGACCAACTTCCAATTCCTTGCTACATTTGCATGCACTGCTTTTTTTTTTTTCCCAATATAGAGATGAGGCGAGGACAGGCCTTGCGTTTATGATAATGTGACACTAAAGCACGAAATCCGGGTTTGCTGAGGATGATTCTGGAGATAAAACGTATATTAGCACTTCACATGAGCCACAATGCTGTTCGAGGCAGATCACCAACGGTTGAGTACGTAAAGAGGATCAATCACGCTGATGGACACCCGAGTTGATTGAGACCACTTCTGTGGCGCTGCAATGAACACCAGCAGGGGAACAAAGTTCCTTGGAGAACGGACAGAAATAGGCCCTCCCACACAGTCTGGCTCTGACAACATGCTGACACCTCGGGGAGCTCACAGCTGAGTCGTGGGCTGCGCATGTATCGCTCCATGAATTCTTCACTTCTCTGTCGGTAACTTCGGAATCCACAAAACCTGCTCACTCGTCCCCGAAGAAATCAAGAAAGCAAATACGCTTTGCGTCCCCGGCCGACAAAGAAGACTTGCAGCATGGCGGGAGTTAGCAATCAAGGCTACACAAGCAGCATGTTATCCAACTTGAAAATGAGAAAAATACGGAAGTGCAAAACGCAAAAACAAAAAAACTAAACATGACTGCAAATCCAAAAACACAAACCGGAGAAAAAAAACAAAAACAAAAAAAACACCACAGCAAAACAAAAAACACGAAAAAGTAATCACAAACACAAAGTAGAAAACACAAACACACACACACACAAAAAAAGGTAATGGCAAAAAAAAAAAAAGTAATCCCAAAAACAAATCAAAAAACACAAACAAAAAACACAACAAAAAAAGTCAAATGTAACACAAATGAAAAAAAACACAAAATACGAAACAAAACAAAAAATAATCACAATTACAAATAAAAAAACAAAAACAAAACAAACACAAAAACCGGAGCAACTCAACAAAAAGTTTACCGCAAACACAAAACGATAACCGCAACATTTTACTAATGGAAGTAGTTAAATAAATACATAAATAACTTTATAGACTAACTATTTTGTTCATTTGAACAAAACAGTATACAAAACATGTAGAAGTTTTGAATCTAAACTATGTATATAACATCAACAACAAACTCCATCGGAAACGTGTTTAGTTTTTTGCACTTCAGGGCCACCGTAAAAAAAATAAAATCAAAAAAATGCATTTGATGGAAGCTGCATGCAAGCAAACTGACTCAATTCCAGCTGTTCTATCCCCCTACCGAGGCATAACGTTGGCCGCATTTAAGAACTCACAAGACTCGTACACGCGTGATTAAAAACGTACAATCAACCACCACCAATCATCTCAAATAACGAACTCTCAACGCTGCTTGACCGGCAACACGATCCGAAGCAGGTCGACGGCCCTGCGAGTAACGTCTGCCTCCCCATATGATGCGATGAGGAATTGAGGTCAAGCGTGCAGCAGCTATTACGGGTCAGGCTGCCGTTGCCATGGTTACCACGCTGGATGCTGCAGAAAAAAAAAAAAAAAAAAAAGGCCCTGGAAGGCAGAGAATCACCACAGCATGAGGAATCGGGAGTTGCTGGGCGGATGGGAAGGCTGTTGCCACACAGAAGGGACAGAAAGCCGCAGCCAATCACAGAGCAGCATATTATAATGCATAATGTAAGCCGCTGTATTTTTAATTGGCAACTTTTCTTGAAATATTTATTTGGAACTGGTGAGGTGCTTGCTTGTATTTTTTTTTTCCCTGTGAGCACGCAGAGGACGCCATTCAAGAAATAGAACATTTGTACTTCTACTGTATTTGTATATCCATCATGCACGCTTACTTGAACCTGCATTCAGTGGTTCTCAATTGTTGGCCAAATCACTAAGCACATTTTTTTTTAGTAAGGGCATGCATCCGTGATATAAAAAAAAAACATGATGAGATTTATGGCAAAGTATTACATATGGCGACAATATTGATACTTTTTTGCGCATTACACCCAACATGAACCTGTTGTGATGAATAAATGAAGTAAAATAACGATATAAATATCAGTATATAGAACGATATAGTCTGAAAATGACACTCACGTGTAAAAAAAAAAAAAAAAAAACACTGCTGCAGCGCTCTCTATCCTCTTTGGGCTGCGGGTAGTCGCGACATGTAATTCCACATGCAGTTTCCGAAAGTCAGCGGATGAATGAAGGGATACAGTAAAGCTGAGACGCGTGGAAAGCTGCTTTCACCGCGATGGGGGTGGTCGGAATCAGGCGTGAGTAAAAGCAGGGGGGGGGGGGGGGGGGTCGCTCCATGTGGACTCCGCCCCGCCCCGCCGAACGGGAGGAGGAGAGCAACAAACACGAACTCACGCGACACACTGCGAGCACTGTTCAAGCGCTCATCTCCTATTTTGCACACTTACTTTTCAAATCCAACAACAACGTGGGCAAAATATACGAGACAGACCTATCAATCAATTAATAAAATATAGAGGAGGTCTGCACTATGATTCCATTTCAGAATGGTCCTTGTGTGTGCAATTGCAAAGATTTCTGCTCGACAGGTAAGTGGATCACCTCTTAATTATATATATTTTATTTTTTTTATTGTTTGTTCAAAAAGACGACATGGTGTTTGAGTGGTTAGTCCGTCTGCCTCCCAGTACTGAGTACGAATTTTACTATGGATGGGCGAGTACCGAAACCAGGTATCGGTATCGGTATCGGTATCGGGCCGATACCAGCCTTTTTTCAAGTACTCGAGTACTCGTGACGCAGACGAGTACAAGCAACCGATGGCAGAGGGGGAAGACGTTAAGTGAGTCCTCTGGTATCGGCAGTTGGTATCGGTCTGAAAAAAAGTGGTATCGAACATCCCTAGATTTCACGATATCCAAACATCACGATACAATATTATCACGATATTGTGGGGAGGTTGTCGATACTAATAAAGGTCACAATATTTAAAAAAAATATATATATATATATATATATATATATATATATATATATATATATATATATATATATATATATATATATATATATATATATGAGCTCATACTTAAAAAAACAAAACAAAATTTTGCTTTTGTAAATTACAGCAACGTATATAAACAACCTACAATCTCTAATAAGACTTAATATTGAGGCACTTACTTGCTAATGCACACACATATTGAGTTCCTCCACATATTGACTCGGTTCACAAGCATATGACCATTAGCATAGCTTTTAAACATAGAAGGCCAAAACATCACTAATGAAAATTAAATTGCACTAATAAATTAGCCACCAGAGGGTGCTAGAACTGCACAAATGGAAATCAACCCTGACTTCTGAAATCGATGCGTTCCTTTTAAATATTGCAAACTTGACGACGACGACGATATTGTGGCAGTTTTAATATCACGATATTTCCCATATCGTTACATCCCTAATACTGAGGACGTGGGCTCCGGCCTTCCTGGGTGGAGTTTGCATGTTCTCCCCGTGCCCGCGTGGGTCTTCTCCGGGTACTCCGTCTCCTCCCACATTCCAAAGACATGCATGACAGATAATTGGGTGCTCCAAATTGTCCCTAGGTGTGCTTGTGCGCGTGGATGGTTGTTCGTCTCTGTGTGCCCTGCGATTGGTTGGCAACCTGTTCAGGGTGTGCCCCGCCTACTGCTCGAAGCCAGCTGGGATAGGCTCCAGCACCCCCCGCGACCCTTGTGAGGAGCAAGCGGTTAAGAAAATGGATGGATGGATGTTTGTTCAAAAAGAAAAAATAAATCAAACCGACAACATTTAGGGCTCT
The DNA here is from genome assembly GCF_051991245.1 of Festucalex cinctus. Lineage (NCBI taxonomy): Eukaryota > Metazoa > Chordata > Actinopteri > Syngnathiformes > Syngnathidae > Festucalex > Festucalex cinctus. The sequence goes on along the minus strand of NC_135418.1, from coordinate 27,699,581 downwards.
ACGTTATGACACAAGTCTGAATCTGTGCAGGGGCGGGCTAGACTGGGTTTTGGTATTTTCGCAGATGCACAGTTTGCCGCAGTTAAAAGCAGGTGTTTGGGTGTGACCACAGCTTACTTGATTTGCCACTAATTGAAGCCACTCCTCTTTCCTCTTTCCGCCCACCATGGCCTTGAGTGGTCTGCTAATAGGACAAAACGAGCCTTGAGTGAGCATGAAAATCAAGTTGCGCCTGTTATTACGCTTGACTGCAGCTGTGCCGTCTTCGAATATAGAGCCCAGAGTGTTATCGTAACACTCCATTACAATAAATCATGCTACCAATGTAGCGGGCGTGGCTAACGTTGGATTGATTACAATGCATGTTATTATGTACAGTGCACATTTTGTGCACGCTAGCTAGCAAGGGACAGATTCGAGGGAGGGGAAAGAGTCGTGAAGTCAGGCTACGTTCAAACATTGCTAGCAATTCTAAGTTAGCTAGTTAGTTCTCTTTGACGTCAAACGGACGGCCCCGTATCGTAGCGCGACGAGAGATTGTGAAGGCGTATCTAATGGCTGTGGTCGGTGATCGTTTTTAAACGATCCTGCCGCGTCCGCGCGCGCACCTAAATGATCAATTATTCAGACAGCATTACCAGACGTGTAAACAAAAGCGTTGCGGTTGCTTATCGATCTTCGCGAGGGCCACTCAAAACATTAACAGCGGGGAAGCTGAGTACATCACGGATGATAAAAGTCAATGGCGGGATTTCTCCTCTGGGATATACAAGCAGTAAGCAAAGAACATAAACAAAGCCGCGGCCACGCATTTCATTCAATATTCACAAGGCTTGATTTAAAACAGTGTGCTAAATGTCAACAAGAATTGACAACAGGTTCGTGAAAACCTGATGAAGGCTCTATGAATAAGAACAATAAACACTATGACGCTAATCCAACAGCCATCCATTTTCTATACTGCTTGTCCAAACTGACTTTGAGCAAAAGGCTATTCACTACATTTTAGGTTTACAAAACTAACTAAAATAAAAATATAATTATAGCAAACATGTCCTTCGTTTTAGTCTTTGGTAATTAATTTAATGCATGAGCCTTTGGGGATGATTTTAAATGTGACTTTTAGTAGATTTATTTTGATATAAACTGGAATAATGACCCATGTTTTTTTTGTTTTTTTTTTAATGTTGCGAATGAGTAATACACATGGATGGATGGATGGATGGATGGATGGATGGATGGATGGATGATAATGGATGGATGGATGGATGGATGGATGGATGATAATGGATGGATGGATGGATGGATGATAATGGATGGCTAGATGAATAATGGATGGATGGATGGATGGATGGATGGATGGATGGATGGATGGATGGATGGATGGATGGATGGATGGATGGATGATAATGGATGGATAGATGAATAATGGATGGATGGATGGATGGATGGATGGATGGATGGATGGATGGATGGATGGATGGATGGATGGATGGATGATAATGGATGGATAGATGAATAATGGATGGATGGATGGATGGATGGATGGATGGATGATAATGGATGGATAGATGAATAATGGATGGATGGATGGATGGATGGATGGATGGATGGATGGATGGATGGATGGATGAATAATGGATGGATGGATGGATGGATGATAATGGATGGATGGATGGATGGATGGATGGATGGATGGATGGATGGATGGATGGATGGATGGATGGATGGATGGATGGATGGATGAATAATGGATGGATGGATGGATGGATGGATGGATTTTCCTGTGGAATTCTGTTTATTTTCTAGCTACATGAAACGATCTCAATAAATTCACTTTTCTTCCAAGAAACGCAAGATGATCCGCACCAAATAAGTGCTAGCAATATAGTAACTCAAAACAGAAAATTACAGAAGGATTGCGGACATTTTACTGCTGCCTGTATTATCTTCTACAGTACACCCTCCCCTTGCGCAAGTCATTAGCGCCAGATGAAATTTGCTGCAGTTCTTCTGTTGGCTCTCTGTGAAGTTGATTTACACTTAACAGAGTGATGCATCGCAGGGCGATCCTGCCAGTTTCACATTATGTAACCAAGACAGCCCTCACAAAAGTGTCAAGTGCTGGATTCAAAATGGAGGGCAGTGAGAGAACACTTGAACATCTTCTCTGTCTTTGGGCAGACAGAAGCGAACCTTGTATACGTGTATAAATTATATTGTAATCCACTTTCTGCGCTCCTCAGATTATGCTTGTATACTTTTACTTTTTTCAGCCTGACAGATTTCAACCTTCTGTTTGAGACTCATTGACGGCGAATTGGACCAATTTGAAGCCATTTATGCAGTTTGCTGAGGTGCAAATGTCAGGGAAACCTCCAGATCAACAAAATGTGTGTTGATTGCACAAATTGCGAGAAAACACAAACGTCAGTTTGTGGCATTTAACCGCTTGCAGCGTATTCTGAAACAAAATGTCCGGTTAGTGGAACAAACGCGACAGCTCACGTTTTAGAAGGCCAAGTGCTCACTGCCTCCTGCGTGCCATTTAAATCGCCATGGAAACAACCAAATACACAAGGAGCACTCTCATCAGTTTCAACTCAATTCATGCCATATGCGATTGTGGATTTGCTCCCAATCTATAAATCATGCCACCAAAAATAAAACAAGGATCAATGGCTGATTTACATTATATTGATTTACTGTACTTGTGTGCATAAATCATCATGACTCATGTGGTCGTACATCCATATTGGTGTTGTGGGAGGAAAAGAAGTTTAAATAGATGAAAAATCTGTTCTGCTGGGGAAACAGATGGCCTGCTAATAATCATTAAATGTGGGTTTGATCTGCAACTTCGTGCATTCCAGGGTCACTACAAGAGGAAATCAGTCCAGTTTTGACTGGATGGTCTCATCTCATTTTGGACTACACTTGTATTTGTCTATAAATTATAATGATATACTGCTATAGCTACTGCGAATTGCATCATCGAAGCGGGGTGATGCCGGGGAGAACGTGACGCACGTTCTCCACTGAGACTGATACGATGCAGGCGATGTGTCGACGAGCTGCAAATGATCCTTGACATAAAGTCAACATTTCCTCACCAAGATGCTAATGAACGAGCTAGCTAATAAACCTTACCCTTCGCTTCCTTACCTGCTTGGTGCGCCTCACCCAGGCGGACCTCGGTGGTGCTGCTCGGGTCACTCTGAGATCTCAATCGCTGTAAGACGCAATCATCTCCCTGCAGGCAGTCCGACGATGCCATGATCAGGAGAATAATCGCAAAAGGTGAAGCCCGCCAAAGTGGCGCAAGACGACGTGATAATGCAGCTGGACCGGTGCGATGCTGCGGCTTCTGGTCCTTTGCTGCATGGGAGAAGCAGCAGCGCGGAGGAAAGTCATCACTGACGCGCGTCGCATATCATGCCGCCTTCAAGTGACACTCGTACACCCGCAGCTGCTTGACTAATTATTTTTTCCCCCAACAATATTCCCCCATTCGGTCCAGACAAGCTAGTATAGGACAGAATTGTTTTCTTATAGCAAAATCTACACTTTGTGGAGGTCTCATATGAGGGCCTCCGACGAACTATATCATAATCTCATATTTGCTGACATTGTAAATGATATTTTAACTCATTCTAGTCCATGCTTACATTGCATTATTAAGAGGGCCTATTTGACAGTGAAAACCATCAAATGTATTGCATACATGTACACGCGCACGCGCTGCGGTAGTTAAATGGCTCAAGTTGAGTTTCGCGAGGGCGAATTAAGGTTGGCTTGCCCCGCCAAAACCCGGCCACTGCATCCCGGTACCAAGATCGAATGTGTTGCGTCAGGATCAGAAAGGGCACCCGTGGAGTTCAACATAAAATAAACATAAAAAAACAACAACATACCGTGCCAATTTGACAAAACAAAAATCATGCGAATGAGTAGCTACAGCGACCCCTGGTGGGATAAGACAAAAGTCACAACACATTTCACCTGTGTTTTATTTTAAATTGTTAAATTAACAGCAAATTAAATTTGAATATGTAGTTTTTATTTTTTGGGGCAAGTTAATATTTAAGTACAGTATAGGCTAGTTTTAGAGGAGTAGGTGCGATGCCTCACAAGTCATGAACTTCACGTCATATTTATATACATATACGGAATGTTTACATGTCATTTATAGTACGTGAACTGGATAGACGCATGCAAGGATTCACCACGAGCCTATTGGGACGCAGCCAATGTTCCCCGGGTCCTGCCTTTCGACAAGCGGAAGTTACGTAACATGGCGGAAGAAAAAGTTGATCGTTCCTCTGCTACGGATTCTACAACAAAGGCAATTTTAAAACAGTTATCAGAAGATGAAAACTCAAACTCTGGGAGTCCTGCGCCGAAATACAGCCAAGACCTTAGAAGCGTTCTTGTTACCAGCGTTTTAAACGTGGAGAAGCTCGACGTAGACCTGTACAGGTAGACCATGCAGTACTGTGGACCAGTACGTCATACGTTGACAGCGCTCGATTCAATCCGATTTCAAAATGTTTTTTTTTTTTTTTTTTAATGATGTGTTAATGTGTTACTGGAGCCAGTTTGACTAATCCAGTTTTCTGGCTTAAGCACACCGTTTGGTGTGTCTGTTTCTATGACGACCGGAAGTAAACATGCCACCTTCAAAGTTCTGCATGCATAAAGTCCATTCAGCGCACTATACTGAATAAAACCTCAAACGGCTTGCCATAAAGCATGTGAAATTGCTTTACCATATTTCAGTTGTGGTTCTTTTATTTTATTTTTTATTTTTTCCTCAGGGGGACACATCACTGGGTGCCCCGTACTCAGCGTCTATTTGGGGGACAAATCATCGGTCAAGCCCTTGTTTCTGCTGCCAAATCTGTCGGTGATCATCTTTATGCCCACTCATTACACTGCTACTTTGTGCGAGCAGGTATGATGTAGCCTGATATTAAAGCGCAAAGTATATTAGAATTGAAAATGTGGTTCACATACAAAAGCGTATGTCTTCACCTGCGAGCAAGTTTATACATATAACATAATGGTAATGACTTGGAATTAAAGCAGCAATGTTCATATAATAGAGTCCCATATGAAAGTATAAACAAACTGTGTCCCACACGTCATTTTCACTCAGAAATCCAAACCGAAATGTAGTTAAAGGGTCTCCCACGTAAGCATGCAATGGAATACTTTCTCTTCCGTGAAAGTTTCTCATCTTAACTCATTCATTCCCAGCCATTTTCACAGAAGCAGTCCCGTTCGCTCCCGGCTGTTTTACTGGATTTTGACTGACTTTGCGAGGTCCGCAGAATGTTTTGTTCTGTTGCTATAAAAACATATCAGTTTCCATTTTTCATCATTATTCACAAACCTGTTGAAAACACTGGCAAAAATAGCTTGTTGCAAATGGCCCTGGCTGATCCATTATACTATTCTGCCACCTGCTGGCCGTTTTTTGCAATAACTACCATTGCTTTAAATGACCTCTTCATGTCAGAAGCTCTATCTTTTGCTTTAGCATAAAAAAAAATAAAAAATAAAAAAACAGAAAAAGAAAAAACAGAAGAAAAAAAACTTATAAATATGTTTTTGGGAGTGAAGAACAAAGTATTGAAAAACGTATTTAAAGGTCTTTGGGTTTGAATGAGTTAATGACTGAGAAACATTTCATTTTTTTTCACCATGTCATTTTTGGGGCTCTGTACTGAACGCATGGCTTTTTGTTTTGGTTTGTTTTCTATTCTGTATTCAATTGACATGACATCGTCTCGTGTTTTACATTAGGAGATCCCGAGGTTCCAGTATTGTATCAGGTTGACCGCACAAGGGACGGTCGCAGTTTTACCGTGCGCTCCGTGAAGGCCATCCAGCATGGACAGCCTATACTGATCTGCCAAGCCTCCTTCCAAATGTTACAGCCAAGCCCGTTGCAACACCAGTTCACGATGCCGGTGGTCCCAATGCCTGAAGAGCTCTGTACCGTAGAGGAACTCATCCAGCTATACCTCAGGTAGGAAACTTTATCATTGAAATCCACCATTCATATGTGGCAGGAAAAAAAAAAGCTGCGAGTATATTAGAATGGAAAAGATGGAGGTGGCTGTTACTGTAATTTTCCCAACTATTTTGCTAGCATTAAATTGCATTAAATGTCGAGTTTGCAAGCAGCTACATTGCTAGCATAACATGTTCAAGATTATGTTATCAGTTTTATGCTGTATTTTTATTTTTTATTTTTTTTAATGTACAAGCAATTCCGATTGGCTAGTTTGCGTCGCTGTGTGCTAAATTCAGAAATAATTAAAAATTAAATTAGAGGACTTAAGATGGAGGCCAAAGAGTGAAGTTTTAAAAAAAAAATTTTTTTAAACTCTACCTTTTAAAAGAAGAACAACTCAAAACAAGACAATATTTGAATTAGAATGATTTGAGTACCTGCAATTTGACATGAAAATTGGTTTCATTTATTTGTCCAATTGACTCTTGCAGTAAACCGGGCCTGGCTGAAAATTTAAAACAGAGCCTCAACAAACTGCTGGCAATTGAAGTCCCGATTGAGATCAAGCCGGTCAACCCTCCACAGTTTTACAGGCTTGCGGAAGAGCCAAAGAAACTATATTGGGTGCGAGCCAAAGGATTCATTGGTAAAGTTGTCTTTAATCGCTTTGACGTTGATCGTTTATGTTCAGTGAATTTCAAAAAGGAACACTTTGTGTTTTTTTATTTTTTTATTTATTTTTTTGCACAGGCGAAGGCAACGTGAAGTTGCATTGCTGCGTGGCTGCATATGTGTCGGATTTTGCCTTTCTGGCGACTGCAATATTGCCTTACCCGAACTACAGGGTCAAGTTCTCAGCCTCCCTGGACCACGCCATGTGGTTCCACAACACGTTCCGCAGTGATGAGTGGATGTTGTACGAGTGTGAGAGCCCGTGGGCAGGTTGGCATCTTCGTCACTGACCAATATTTCAACAACTTCGTAAAATAATCACCAGTCTTTTTTTTTTTTTTTTTTTTTTTTTTTTCAGATTTTTCAGGAACACAAAAAAAATATTTAGGCAAAAAGTAATAATTTTTGCAACAAAAAAAAAGACTTATGCAATTATTTTAACAGTGAAAATTTGTGATTGTTTGTCGTGTTAATTTTATCCACCATTTTTAATTTAGTCTCAGTTTTAGTCCAGTTTCAATCAAACTTGTTCATTTTTAATCATAGTTAGTCAACTAGGGCTGCGCAATCAATCGAAATTCAATTACAATTTCAATTACTACACTCCACAATTAAAACAAATTGGCATAATCGTAAAACAAAAATAAATAAATGATTAATACTAATTTTGAGTTGTTTAAATTGTTTTTATTTTACAATGACTAATTGAATCAATCTTGGCAAGGAACTTGCATAATTAGTTAGCTTTTCGAATAAATTTGAGTTTCTTGTTTTGTACCAGAAAAACAAATGATTGTTTAGTTTATTCATTTTTTCCTTTCGGACACATTACAGTTTACATCAATCACATCACATCATTTGCAACATTGACATCCGAAAGAAGGGCTGACGGGTAGAAGCCGAAGCTTATTCGAGACCCGTCCCCCATATTGTCATCATCGTGATTTCAATTATTACCTAATTAATCGTGATTAATAGTTCGGCATAATCCAGCAGCCCTATAGTCGACCTCATCTCGTTTTTATTTAGTCCATTTTTAGTCGACTATAAATCTAGCACATCATTTTCGTCTCGTCTTCATTCGTTCAAAAATATATTCTGATTTAGTCTCAAGTTATTGTTTATTAATGAGGGTTGACGAAAAATGTGTGTTGACGAAATTTTTGTTTTGTTTCCGTTGACGAAGTTTACACTAGTTGGTTGCTAAAAAAAACAAAACAAAACAAAAAAGTCAAACTATACATAAGATATGTTTTATTGCTTTCGAACTAATGTACATTTTTTTCCACATTTGATCACATAGGGGGCAGCAGAGGGCTGGTCCAAGGCCGACTGTGGCGAAGAGATGGGGTGCTGGCTGCCTCCTGTTCACAGGAAGGGGTCTTGAGAATCAAGGAGGTTCCCGAGTCCAGCAAACTATAAGCACCTCAATTTGTTTCCATGTTATTAAATGCGGGTAATTTATTGAAAATATATTTGTCATTTACTGTATATGAGGCACTACTGCAAAATAAAATAGTTCAGTGGCTCCCAACTGCTAAAACTGGACCAAATGGGATGTCTTTTAGATAATGCATTTGATCCTATTTCAGCAGTTTTTCTTTTGGCACCCGGTAATCGATAACCGTTCTTGTTTTATGAGGTTTTGAAATTCTGAAAGATCTTTAGAAGTGCTGAAAATGCGTGGCTTTGCCAATTCAATGCGAGTGTTCAGGACAATAACCTTGAGAGATTATGTCCTCAGTTGAAGAGGAGTTATGTTCTATTTTAAATATTACCAGTGTCCCAAAGACGTATTTATACGTTTTTGTTTTTATGCTCGAGCATACAGAAGGCTTTGATGCAGCCTCTGAACTGAAGATAAGTTGACGTGGTGATAGTTATTACAAAAACGGCCAGCAGGTGGCAGCAGAGTCTAAGAGATCAACCAGGGCCATGTTGCCACACGCTGTTTTTCCCCCCACACAGATTTGTGAATAATGATGAAACTTAGCTATCTTCTAATGCTAATTGCTGCAAAACAAACTAATTTTTCCCTCTGATGAATCAAATCAAAATCAGTCAAAATCCAGTAAAACAGCATGGAGCGAAGGGGGTTTGCTTCAGTGAAAATGGCTGGGAGTTAATGAGTTAAAGGCAGTGCAGACAAAAAATTTATTCAAATTTTCTTTGTTATAAAAGAACCAATGACAAGAATCAAACAACTTTTATTACCACTTGTTTAAAAATAAACAACTCAATTGCACGTATACATGAGGATTCCATCAGGTCAGGGAGAAACTTCTGCTCTTGAATGTGATCCAGATTGCAGTTTCGGACTAAACAGCTCCAGAGCGCTCACCTCGATGCAGACTTTTGGGCTGATGCCGTCCGGCTTAATCGCAGACACATCCAAAGACATGTCCAAAGACTTTCGGCGGGCAGTCAGGTCAACGTACGACTGGCCGAAAATTCGAATTTTTCGGAAGTTGCAGGGAGTGGATGACTTGCCCTGTAATGGCAATAACAGACTGCTGTGTTCCCCCTCCTGGCTGGTCAAGTCATTGAGGAAACACGCTTGATCAGTCGACGTGCAGAGAGAAGCCCGGATCGGCGGTTTGACTTCAGGTCCATCAGATGAAATGCTTGATTTTGACAGCTGGCCCAGTGACAAAGTTGAAGGCAAATTCTGCTCCCCAAAGAAGGGCCTATCGAGCTCCGATGGCGAAATGCAGTCAAAACTGCTCAGATCTAAAACAGGATGCACATACAATAATTAGAGTGATTCAGCTCCATTGTGGACAAAAAAAGCGTTTCAGCTTACCTCGAAGAAAAACCGATTTTTCCATTTTGACTCTTTCTTGACAGCTGAGTGAGTGAGTGTGATCTTGCTCGCCAGATGACTCTTTCAAACTGTTGAGGATACTTGCTAATTGACCCAGCTGGCACGCAGAGCAGGTCATTAAAAGGGGGCGGAGAACGCTCCTTCAGAATTGAGGATAAGTTTGGCAACATTTTTGTAAAAAAAAAAGACGATTTATTTACATTTTTGTTTTTGTTTTGGGGAAACAGATAATAAATCATATATTTCACCCAGTTCAACAATCAACCATGCACTTAAAAATAATAATAATAATAATTCGAATGTTTCTTTCTGTAACTTTCAGGCATTTGAAAAACATAAAAACATTGCTGAATAAATTATTTACAACGGATTAAATTAAATTTATTTTAATGCTCATTAAATTTTAGTGTGCCTTTAATATAAAGTAATAGGGTTACAAGTAACAGTTGCAAATCAATGCTAAGATTTTTTTTTGTTCATGTTGTTTGCTGTTACTTCTATGATAACTGGTCAAGAACAAACTAATTTTAAAAAAGGAGCAACTTTAATAATGGCTTTTTATTATTTATTGACTCTTCATTTGACCAGATTGGGCCTGTTGAGATTAAAACCTATTTCCCAAGAGAGACCTGGTCAAGACAGCAGCAAAGGAACACAAAGTTACAGACATACAGTACAGAGTAAAACAAATTAAAATTAAAAAGTCACAAAGCACAGCGTATTTCTTACAATGAGAGAGTTACAATGATTTGAATGACACATTTTGACTTCCAGCTTTACCTTATACATATAACGTTTAAAAATATAAATGGATTGATAAGACCATGCAAAAAAAAAAAAAAACACGATTCAAATCTTTATTTAATTAAGACCGAAAATTTCGGTTGCTATGACGCCATCACTGGGAAGATTTCGGTTGCTATGACGCCATCACCGGGAAGGAACGTCCATGGGGAAGATAAATGGGTTGGCTATTTAGTCGCCTGATTCCAATCTGTGGGTGTTTTTCTTTATTGGGCTATTAGGTTATGGAGTATAGCGTACTGTAATAGTTCTACGACGACTTTGTAGAGCGGTTGTGATTTTGGCCGTTTTTTTAATTAAAATTTTTTTTTTAAGATTGTGTTTGTTGGTTTTACGTTGGCTGGAAACTGTCGACACCGACACCTGATCTGGCAACCTGGGGTGAGACGAAGAAGAAGAAGAAGAAGAAGAAGAAGAAGAAGAAGAAGAAGAAGAAGAAGCGGTTGCTAAGATAGTAGAGTGCATGGTAACCGAGTTATTCAACAGTAAACGCGAAGAAATCAACTCTTTTTGCTATCTACATTTACCGATTTAAAGTTTATTCGCGTTAATGAAACTGTATCGTCGCCGTTTTGATGATGATGTAGGTGGAATTGAGCAAATACATCGGCGAGGAGCATCGAGAGCTAACGTATGTTAGCATGAAAGCTAATCATGGTTTGCGCATCCGTTTAACAATCTATCGTTTGTTTAGCCTGTAGATTTTGTCTACATTTGCCTCCAGGAATGTTTACAAAAATAATCCAAACCAAAGGTAGCATTTAACCAACCCTCCTCTGGCGGATAAACGTGTTAACTTGATACAGTTTATTAGTCAGTGTTACACTGCCATTGAGGTGTAACCTGACTTGTCGATATTTACTCGTGGGTGAGTAGATTCTTACAAGAGCGAATGCATAGTGGTTGCACATTGTAATCATCATGGAGAAGGAACAGCACAGTACAGTTGTTTTCAACGCCTCAAAAAGAGAACTGTTTACCACCAGCAGTGGATACAAATCCATGCAGAAGCACATTAGGACTCAGTGGAGAATTCAAAGGTCCGAGCGGCTTTTTTTCTTTTTTTGTCATCTGTGTGAAACTCACAAACTTGAAGTCAACTGATTTCCGTGATAAATGATGCTTCTAGTATGAAGGAGGAGTTGTCATCGGACAAACTGAAAGGTGTCAAGTTGTGGATAACTGCTGGCCCAAGAGAGAAGTTTACAGCGTCAGAGGTTAGATATCAAAAGAAAATTGGCAATTGATTGCACAATCAACATTTTTACGTTGTGTGCTAACACAGTGGAAAATAATAATAAAAATAGTATGCTTGACCTGCATAGGCACGATATCACACTGTTATTTTGTTTTTTTTTCCCAGCTGGAAGTACTGAAACACTACCTGGACGGTGGAGGAAATATCCTGGTCATGCTTGGGGAAGGAGGAGAAAAGAAATTTGACACAAATATCAACTTTCTCCTGGAAGAGTTTGGAATTGTGGTGAACAATGGTGGATACGGATCTATCTAATATTACTTGTCACTGTTGGAATTGTCATTTGTCAGTTGATGTTGCGAATCATGTGTGGGTTTTATTGATTTGCGATATGACAGATGCCGTTTTCCGGACCAGGTACTACAAGTACTATCATCCGAAAGAAGCACTTGTGTCTGACGGTGTGTTGAACAGGTTTGTTGCTATTTTCTACGTTTTTTTTTTAGTTATTTTTATTTAGGAGTCATTAGTAATAAATTACTTCTCCTGGACTCACAAAATCTGCATTGTTTTTGTTTAGGGAGGTCAGCCGGGCTGCTGGCAAATCAATGCCAGGAATAACTGAAGATGACAATGTTGGAAATAACACACAGTAAATTATTTATTTTCGTTAAAAAAAAAAAATTACACGAATGCTACATTTTTATTTATTTATTTATTTATTTTATTTATTTATTTTTATTTTTTTACTGGACCCTTTCTGTATTCACGCAGGGCTCTCTCATTTGTGTACCCGTACGGTGCCACCCTGAATGTGACGAAACCGTCTGTGGCAGTTCTTTCAACTGGCTCCATCTGCTTCCCCCTCCATCGGCCTGTCATGGCCTTCTATAAAGAAAAAGTCAGCAAGCTAAAAAGCTATTTTTGTACCCCAAATACCGCTATTAATATGACACCTGGTGTCTTACTTTAGGAGGCAGGCAAATTGGTGGTTGGTGGCTCCTGCCAAATGTTCAGCGATCAGTTCATAGACAAGGAGGAGAACAGTAAAATTCTGGTGAGTACGGCTGCGCACATCTTCAAGGAGCAGCACTTCAGTCACGCTCAACCCCAGAAAAACAAAATGACAAGCAGTATATGAAGTTTGTGTTCCTCTACTTTGTCACTGCAGGGTGTTGTGCTCCAGTGGCTGATGACTGATAATATTCATCTGAATCAGATTGATGCGGAAGACCCAGAGGTGAGGCCGTGTGCAATTCAGTCTGGGGGAAAAAAAAGACAGCCATATAAACCAGTTGCCATTGATACTGTCTAGATCACCGATTACACCATGTTGCCACACATCGGATGTTTGTCCGAACAACTCACGCAGTACTTCCAGGAGGGCGATGAAAACCCCAGAGACTTCACTTCTCTTCTGGATGTCTCCTTTTTCGGCCTGTCAACGGACACGTTACCGCAAGTGCTCAGGTAAAATCGGAACGTGTTTTGCGAGCGTTACAGTGTTACGGCACAACAGACTTCCTTACGGATGTCCTGTTTTCCCACAGTGTTTATAAGCATCTGAATGTCAAAGATGAGCCACTTCAGCTGATCGCGCCGCAGTTTGAGACCCCACTGCCTCCGTTGAAACTTGCCGTGAGTACATCTACATTCCTTGTCCTCTCGTTATTTCACTGCAATTGTGGGAAAAAAAGCTGCGGTTTAAGGGGGAAGCCAACCCCATTTTTTTTTTTTTGGGACAATAATATGTTCTAGGGCGGGTGACTAGCACGTCCATCTTCCAGTACTGAGGACTCGGGTTCGAGTCCAGGCTCAGGCCTTCCTGGGTGGAGTCTGCATGTTCTCCCTGTCCCTGCGTGGGTCTTCTCAGGGTACTCCAGTCTCCTCCCACATTCCAAAGACATGCATGGCAGGTTAATTGGGTGCTCCAAATTGTCCCTAGGTGTGCTTGTGAGTGTGGATGGTTGTTTGTCTCTGTGTGCCCTGCAATTGGCTGGCAACCAGTTCAGGGTGTACCCCGCCTACTGCCTCAAGCCAGCTGGGATAGGCTCCAGCACCCGCGACCCTTGTGAGGAATAAGCAGTCAAGAAAATGGATGGATATGTTCTAATCATCCCCACCAGTCTAAAAATGGTATTCTGCATTATAAGAGATCAGCAGCAAAATCCAGCTGTTATTATCTATCTCAGGGGGCGGCCATTTTGCTGCTTGTTGTCGACTGAAGATGCTCAGGTAACAACCCTTCACAGCTTACCTGTTTTCTGAAGCTGAGATGTGATTGGTCGTGAGCCGATCCCTGAGCAACATTGATGTCATCTTCAGTCGACAACACGTGGCAAAATGGCCGCCACCATGAGATGGATAAAAACGGCTGGATTTTGCTTCATTACTGTTATTCCACAAATTTGATATGAATCAGAATGTCGTTATTAGACTAGTGAGGTCACATATAACTTATGATTGTCAAGACATGTTGAAGGTTGACTTGCACTTTTTAAAGGCCCAGTATGCCGGTTTCACTCAGGAAAATGCACTTTTTAAATACAGGATGTACACACTTTAACTTTCTCTCAGTCTACACATCTGGGTTTATGTTAATCTTTGGTGGTGATTTTGTCCTAATTTCCAATTGACAGCAAGTGGCAAAATGGTCGTCAGTGTTGTAGTATGAGAGCCTGAAAAGTTAGAAAGTACTACCGAATTTAAAAAAAATGTTGTGTTCTGTATTCACATGAGGCACAAAATAAGATGACTGCGTAATATTTAGAAAATTAGAAATGCACTTTTCTCCTTCCCCTGTGCCGGCAGTAAAATAATTTGATGCAGTGACCTGTTTACAGACGCGTGCGCACATACTGTCTCGCCGCTCGTTGCGCTATTTAGCACATTGGGAACAACACCAACGTGTTTGTCTGCATGTACTTTGTATGCCGTCCTCCCTCAAACACGCACGTGTGAAAAAGTAAGCGAATTTGCCGGTTAAACGTTAAATGAACAACAGCTTCAGACACAAACGAGGACCCGTGCGCTGTGCTTTTCATCAAGTTGGCTATGATCCTGAGTCAGTTCAGATGGCAATTCTTTGGAATTTGTGATCAAATATATCAAATATCTTTCAACCTCTTTCTGACTGATATACTTTCTTGTGAATTCAATTTTGGAACATGAAACTTTGACCCAGGCAGCAAATTCAAACATTTTTTTTTTTTTTTTTTTTGTACCTTCCAGGTCTTTCCTCCAATCTTGAGCGATTTGTCCCCACCAACGCTGGACCTGTTTGATTTAGATGAAGCGTTTTCGTCTGAGAAAGTGCGCCTCGCGCAGCTCACCAATAAATGTAAGTTCACTCTTTGAACTAAAATAAAAAGGGATGGACAGCTAATATTTAAAGTAATAATCTTGACATTTTGACCTGCCCCTGCTTCCAGGTACAGATGACGACCTTGAATTTTACATCAGGAAATGTGGTGAAATTCTGGGAGTGACTCCCAAGTTGGACAAAGATCAGCAGGATGCAAAGCACATTTTGGAGCACATTTTCTTCCAAGTTGCAGAGTTCAAGAAACTCAATCAAGTGAGAGTTTTCACACATTTTTACTGCACATAAAAGCCATCGAGTGAATCTAAGTTGTTTTCTTTCAGGAGCAAGATGTCAACACTGAGGCACGCTTCACCCCATCTTGACTGGATGGAAATATTCTAGAATTTATTCATAAACGCTACCAATACTCTTCTGATGTTGGCATATTTATGGTTGACCTCAACAACCACCATACCATAATAATAATGTTTTTTTTATTCACTTAATATTTGATATACTTAAAATGCAAACAATATTGTAAATATTAAAGCAATTAAAGTCATTGCTACAGTCCATAAGTCCTGAAGAACATATTGTGTTGAACTCTTGTCTCATATTATTCATCTGTTGATGTCCAACGTTTTCAGTCTACTGCAGAAATAAAGGCATTGTCACTGTTTCAATCATTTTTGCAGAGAAAAATGGTAGAGAAACACTAAGTAGCTTTCAAATAGCGCACAATGAGAACACAGGAAAGAATGCACGTAATCTTATGTAAACCTTTTATTCAATATCCAGTTTAAGGTACTGTGTACCTGTACACTCTTATTATCCTCATTAAAAAAAAAATGAGTAGGCCTACACTAGTAAAACAACTAGACTGCACTAGTTAATACTAGGCCTGGCTTTACCAGTAATATCCAATACTAGTGCTGCTTTTTGGCATACTAGTACATAATTAAACCTTGCTATTATCCTCAATCATCTTATCATAAAGCTATTTGAGCATTTATTATACAAGTAAAGCTGATGGTCTGCACTAGTACCCTCTTTGTCCTCACTTGTTAGACAACGTGCTCATGTACTAGTCGGGACAACTATGTTAGTAGTGAGGCAAAGCCCACTAGTTAACCGCATGCTACTACGGGTGCCATTAGAAAATGCCAATTGTAAACATCTACACCAATAGTAGTGCCCAGGTCAGTTGTCGTCTAGTGCAACGGTTTTCCTCACTAGAAACAGGTATGTGTCCTACTAGGTATGACGACATTGTTTTATTACTAGTGTGGGCAGAGTGCTGTTGGGCCTGTTAGGAGTGCATACTAGTAGGCGAAAATTAGCACAAGGGAGAAAATATTAGGCTAATACCGCAACATAGAAGTAGTACACAATTACAGAACCGGCACGGATCTCGACTAAAATGCTCAAACAGCGTTGCCAAACATTACTAGTTTGACCACTAGATACAAAAATGTAGTTGCCTGGTTCCTGTAAAAAGGAACTATATTCTAAAAGGTTTAAAAAAGGAAGAAATTAAGAAGATCAGATGTAATTATCTTTTCCAATCCCATTCAAGATGAAGGAAATTCAATTTAAAATTTTGAATAAAATGTACCCTACTAAGGAATATCTAAAACAAATTCAAAATGGAAACTGGGATGTGTGTTTTCTGTGGAGTGGAAAATGAAGACTTGGATCATCTTTTTTTTTTTCTTGTAATGTGATTCAGAGGTTTTGGAAGGATTTTCAAGATTGGCTGCAACACAAGGGTATTCAATTTAATGGGCTGTTGATGAAAGAGATCCAATTTGGAATCAATATTCACGATAGGAAAGTTGACTTTGGTGTCAATGTCTTGCTTGTATTGAGTAAACACTTTATTCACAAATGTTTTTTTTTTTTAAACAAATCCTAGTATGGCTCACTTGAAGAATGAGATCTGTCTCTTTGAAAAATCGTTAAGGTTTATGAATCAGAAAAATGCCCTTGCTTTTGAAGTTTTTTTGAATGACTGTCTTGATTTCAAAGATTTATGGGATCCTTTAATTTTGACAATTTATAACACTGCCCCTTGTTCAATTTATTTATGTATTTTTATTTTTTTATTTTTTATTAAAAAAAAAAAAAGTTTGACCACTAGTCAAAACCCAGCGCCCTCGCCCTGTACTTCCTGCTTGCCTGCCAAGTTGTGCGGTCGCGCACATGTACTGCGCATCACGTCACTCCGCTTTCAACGTCTCGGGAAGGGCGCGAGATAGAAATCCAGGAGCGCGGACAGACAAGATAGGCGGGCGGGCGGGCAGCTTAGCTGCCTCTTTGCTAAACACATTAGCAAAACAGCACCAAGCCTGCAAACAAAATCAACATCGGTCCGCTTCGTAAAGGCAGTGCGTCCAAAAAAACAATCGGATCATTTATGAACATGTCGTGCAAGGTCAGCGGTCGGATCGTCAACAGCTGAAAAACGGGGGGAAAAAAATGTCCTGGTGGCCGCGCGGGTAAGATGCCAATCGCAATCGTTTGTTCGTGTAAATTAATCGAAACTATTTGATTTCGGACAAACTTTACGTGTCGACATTATAAATAAGACATCTGATTGACGAGCACAATATGTTGGATTATTCTGAATATTTGACCTCGATTGAACTGCTGTGTCTCTGCCGCCTTTTTCCGGCCGGACCAGCACGTATAACAGGCTCCACATTTCCTTCATTTCGTCGGTGATTCATCTGCAGATTCAATGATCGCGCAACAACGCCAACTCCTTTGACAAGTAGTTGTGATTTAACAGTTAATACGTGTTTCTTTAACCTAAATGCAAGCGAGCCAGCGACACAAAACAAAGATGCGTTTGTTTCCATCTCTTCGCCTGGGTGGATGAAAAATTTCCACTACTTACTGCCAGCAGATGACAGACCCCCCCCCCCCCCCCCCCCAATTCTGTTTCTTGTTTGATGGTGTTTGAGCCGTTTCTTTGATGCTATTTATTTATTTGTTTTTTAGAAGATGTGGTTGGCCAGATCAAGCCGTTTGGTTGACTCTGTTCCTCCTCATTGTAAAAGGATGTTTTGCTAAATATATATATATGTATAATAGCAATCTGTTATCTGGCGCTTTCCCTCCCAAATTTTGAATTAAACACAAAGTAATGCAACCCCATAGCTTGACACTCTGTTCTTGTTTTAGTGCCTTAATGGTGGATGGATTTTTTTTTTTTTTTTTTTTTACTAATTGTTTTGATATTGGTTCTTTTTTTTTTTTGTAAGTTATGTTATGCTGTTATGGTCAATTTGTATTTATGTACAGCACTTTGTTTCAGCTGTGGGTAATAATAATTTTTTTCCAGTGAGGAGGGGGAGGACAACCAGCATCCTGACACTGATTCCGACGTGGCAGAGCCGAGAGATGGTGGCAAAGTGAAAGTCAAGTGGACGCAAGAGGAGGTGACGTGACACAACGTTCCACACTCGTCACGCCTTGTTATCGAATTTCGCGAGACTAAACATTCTCGACTGTCTACAGGATGACAAAATAAAGGCACTGGTTCAAAAACTGGGGCAGGATGATTGGAAAAACGTAGCCAGCCACATACCAGTGAGTTTACAAAAACGTGTGTTTTTAATACGGCTAATATTTAATGTGTGTAATGTTCTCTTGATATTTTGAATGACTTTCTTTCACGTTTAGAATCGCACTGAACACCAATGCCAGCACCGATGGTTGAAGGTTTTGGATCCCGAACTAGTCAAAGGCCCTTGGACGAAAGAAGAAGACGACAAGGTAGGTTTGTTGATTGTTTCCCGAGTTTTGACGGAAAGATACTTCGATGTCGTTGTGTTCCTCAGGTCATTGAGCTCGTAAAGCTCTACGGCAACAAACAATGGGCCGCGGTGGCCAAGCACCTGAAGGGAAGGCTCGGGAAGCAGTGTCGAGAGCGTTGGCACAACCATCTCAACCCCTGCGTGAAGAAGTCCTCGTGGACGGCCGAGGAGGACCTCATCATCTATAAGGCTCACTGCATCCTTGGAAATCGCTGGGCGGAGATTGCAAAGCTATTGCCGGGAAGGTAATTTATTTATTTATTGTATTTATTTATTTATTTATTTTATTTTTTTTAAACGTATGCCGTGGACATGTTTTCAAACAGGACTGACAACGCAGTGAAGAATCACTGGAACTCAACCATTAAGCGCAAATTAGAAATGGGCTTCTACTCAAGAGAGGATCTGACGCCGAGTGAGCTTGAAGAGCTGCTAGCCCAAGTGAAAGATATACAGGTGGGGGTGGGGGTGGGTTCCCCAAATCATCACCTATGTTTAAGTGTAATGACCAAGGTTATTATAGTTAACTAATGAAAAAAACTAAAATTTGGGAAACAATGTTTTTAACGAAATAAAGTAAAATCGAAAATGCTTTTAAAAAAACGTAAACTGACTGATCGTACATTTTATGTTTACAAAACTAACTAAAATGACAGCAAAAATGTTCTTCGTTTTAGTCTTTGGCAATTAACACATTCACTGCCAGCCCAGCAAAAATGCATCATTTGACGTATTTTCCCGTCAATGGCAGTGAATGAGTTAATTTAATGCATGAGCCTTTGGGGATGATTTTAAGTGGATTTATTTCAATGTTAACCGGAATAAGGACGTTTGAAAGTGTCACACAGAAGTGATGTCATTTAGCAGCAGCCAATAGAAAGGCACCTTCAGATGACGTTGATCCCATGTTTTTTTGTTTTTTTGTTTTTTTTAATATTGCGCCAAATAATACAATTTTTTTTAAAAACTAATACTGAAACTAAAACTAAACTAAACAGAAACCAATAGAAAAGTACCTGCAGATGATGTCGCTACCATGTTTTTTTTTATATATTGTGTACTAGTAATGCACATTAAAAAAAAACTAAAACTAATACTGAAACTAACTAAAACCTAAGTATTTATTAAATAACTAAAATTAATAAAAACTAAAGGAACCACCCTGAACACTAATCATAGCTAACTAAATTAAAAAAAAAAACAACTCAAAACAAAATAAAAACTAGCTAAAGGGAAAATTCCCAAACTATAATAACCCTGGTAATGACATTTATATTTAATATATATACTCTTCTGTGGTTATACAGATGCCCAGTTGTTCTCAAGATCATGCTGACCTGGATTCAGAGCACGAAACAAACACCGCAGTAAGCAGCTATTCACACATTTTTGATTTGCATTGAACAGCTGTCACGTGAGGGAATTCTGTCCTCTCCCTGAAATAATATAGTCAATCTGCTGTATATTAACTCATTCACTCCCAGCCATTCTCACTGAAGCAACCCCGTTCACTCCTAGGCCCACAGACTATTGTTTTCGAATATAGTTGAGTTTCATCATTATTCGCAACTCTGTGGGGAAAAGAGCTTTTTGCAACATGGCGCTGGTTGATCTCTTATACTCTGCTGCCACCTGCTGGCCGGTTTTGTAATAACTACCATTGCTTCAAGCATTCTCTTCAGTTCAGAGGCTGCATCAAAGCCCCCCCCCCAAAACAAAACAAAACGTATAAATACGTCTTTGGGAGCAAATGAGTTAACAACCACATCTGTATTCATTTCTAAATACTGCCATTGATCTAAATGTTGGTGTCTTCGCACGTTGCAGGAAATGTCAGACTTGGGCGGTGTTCACGGTGCGGACGAGGCCGGTCCTACCCGGGTCGTGCCCTCCCCAAAGGACGTTTCAAGCCTGTCAGAAGGAGACAGCACATTAGAGATGAATCCGACGCACTGGGTTGTGGACGACTCCGGCTTTCTTTCCCCCACGGGGCCATCATTGCGGGAGGTCCTGGACATGGTGGATGGGGTAGGAAATTCGGAGCAAGCAATATCCAAGCAGAGCACCACAATTTGTCTACACGATGTCAAAAGTACAGTATCAATCCAGGGCAGTGGTTCTTAACCTGGGTTCGGCGGAGGTCGAGACAACCCCGACTCAAATGATTCGTGATGATATCGGCCCTGCTTGGCTATGATTGGCTGCATGTCAGGTGATCACGCTACATTGCTTGGGCTATATGTGCCGCGGGGAATTTGGTGCGCTCAGTAGTCGACTTGTGGCGCTTGCGATGGTGCGTCGATTAATTTCTTTATTATACATAATAGTAGGGGTGTGAATTGCCTCGTACCTGACGATTCGATTCGTATCACGATTCACAGGTCACGATTCGATTCGATACCGATTAATCCCGATACGAATTTATAAGTCGATTGTTGCGATTTTTTTCATTCAAATTTAGAAAATACTAATCAGTAAGCTTGTAGAGTGTAAGATTTATATGAAAATGTATTATTTATTTATCTGAAATTTCAGTCTTATAGAGGTTGTAATCTGTTTCATGTTTGAACAGAATTAAAATAAAAATATTAAGGCTTAATGTTCCGTTCATATAACATTCTTCCATGCTTAAGGTGTGAATCCTAAAAAAAAAAAAAAAAAAAAAAAAAAAAAAAAAAAAAAAAAAAAAAAAAATCGATTTTGCCTATTATTAAATCGATTCGAGAATCGCGCGATGTAGTATCGCGATATATCGCCGAATCGATTTTTTTTAACACCCCTACATAATAGTATGTTGAGCAAAAAAATAAAATAAAGTGTGGTAAGTGGTCAGACAAATTTGTGCAATATGAAATCACGTGTTTAAGCGGACGTATGGTGTTCCACAGGGTTCAATTCTGGGGCCTCTGCTCTTTTCATGGTATGTGCTGCCCCTTAAGTTGCAGTTTGTTTGTTTTTCCTTTTTCTTTTTTTGCCCCTGAGAGCGCAGTATTATTCATTTGGCAGCCTGCACGAGTCAACATGTCGTCGTCATCATCGCTCTCTTTTTGTGGGTGCATGTGTGCGAGTTCATGCTCTTTAATTCACCTGAAGCCTGTTACAAACCCAAGACCCTTCACCTTAGCTTCGGATACTCCAGAGTCCCGCCAGATTCGTGAATTTGTCGGGAGATCGGAGGAAGGGTCAAAGGAAGGAAAGACGAAGCCAAGTGAAATCCAACACCGACCAGACACCACCCACAGAGTTACAAATCCAGAATCTTTCACCAACCCCAGATACATCTGAATCCCAACAGATTAGGGAGACATGGAGACCAGAGGAAAGACTAAATAAAGGATAGATGAAGCGGAGATCGACAAACACCCAACCCACCACTGATTCAACGACCTGTGGGAGATGCAAATCCTTTTTGAGTTTCAGTAGTTGAGTTCCATCGAAAGAAAACAGCGCTGGTTGATTTTTAAAGTGCTCTATGAATGGATGTGACTCAACATCCTAACTGCAGGATTTGAGCAAACTGTCAAGCAAAACTAGACATTTTTTCAGTATGTTTCAGTACCGCTCAGCAAGGTTAAGAACCACTGATCTAGGGCTTTGAACTAATCTGTTATAAAGCAGTTAACTCATTTGCTCCCAATAACGTATAAATACGTTTTTTTAATCTTCTAAGTGTCCCAAAGACGTATTTATACGTTTTTTTTGTTTGTTTTTTATGCTAGAGAATACAGAAGGCTTTGATGCAACCTCTCCACTGCCAAGAACGATAGCAGAAATGGTAGTTATTACACAAACGGCCAGCAGGTGGCAGCAGAGCAAAGGAGATCAACCAGGACCATGTAGAAAAAAAGCTCAATTACTGATAATTTTAAATAGATTTGTGAAAACTGATGAAACTTAGCTCTCTTCTAATGCTAATTTCTGCAAAACGGAAACAGATAGAAACGTACTTTTTTTTTTTTCCTGATGAAAGAAGAGACTTTCATCTTTCTTTTGATTGCTTTTATAGCAATTGAACACAATATTCTGTGGGCCTTGCAAAATTTGTCAAAATCCAATAAAACAGCCGGGAGCGAACAGTAGGGATAGACCGATAATCGGCCGGGCCGATTATCGGCGCCGATATTTGGCATTTTGACAAATATTGGCATCGGCCATTTTTTGAATCTGAAGGCCGATAAAGCTCACTGAGCAGGGAATACTTGCGAACGTAGCGAATTTGGGGTTTTCATCAGGATTTGTAAGATGTTCGCAGTCAGTTTTTATTTGTCGAATACACATTTGGAACATATTCACACAATTTTTCACCGCGAAAATCTTTTTGAAACGTTTTTACGAACCCTGACAAAAACCCCAAATGAGCTACATTCACATGAATTTGTTACTCAGTGAGAAATTATATATAGTTTGAAAGAATTCCCCCCCATTTTACTGCAAATTAATATCGGCTTGAAATAACGGTTATCGGCCGACTTGACTACAAATATTCTGTATCGGTATCGGCCTTGAAAAAACCATATCGGTCTATCACTAGCGAACAGGACTGATTCTGTGAAAATGGCGGCGAGTGAATGAGTTAAATTAAAATGACTGACTTACTATTATTATTTATATTATTATTATTTGAATAATGCCAAATGCTCCTTTGATGTGATAGGACCTGGACGGCTGGTGTAACCTCTCGGCGTTCGACTTGCCCGAAGAGAGCCCGAGCCCGGAACGCCACCGGTTCCGTCTGGAGGGCAGCACCCTGCAGGAGTTGAGCAAAGGCAGCAAGGGAGAACTCATCCCGATCTCGCCTGGCGGGGTCACGCCCCCGGCCATACTGAGCCATCGAAGCCGGAGACGCCTGTCGCCCGACGCAAACGGCGTCATGACGCCGAAGAGCACGCCGGTCAAGATATTGCCCTTTTCGCCCTCCCAAGTAAGTCGTCTTCCCCCGGCAAGCGGCGGCAGCGGCATCTCCTGACTTCCGAAACGTTACCCTCAGTTCCTCAACATGTGGATGAAGCAGGACACTCATGACCTGGAGAACCCGTCGCTCACGTCCACCCCGGTGTGCAGCCAGAAAGCCATCGTGACCACACCTCTCCAGAGGGACAAGACCCCCGTCACGCTGAAGGAAAACTCCGCGTAAGCGCTCCGATCTGGCGACTTCTGTTGAGCTGTTTGATTTTTTTTTTTGTACATTTCAGCGTCACGTATTTATGTCTTTGTGTAGGTTTGTTACACCCAACCACAAGTCCGAGCTCGGCCTGCCGCGCACTCCGACACCGTTCAAAAACGCCCTGGAGAAATACGGAGCTCTGCAACCTCTGGTGAGATGACGTCTCGAGGTGACATCAATTTACAGTGTTCCCTCGTTTATCGCGGGTGTTGCCTTCCAAAAACTACCCGCGATAATGGATTAATTAAAAAAATAAAATAAAAAAAAAATCCCGTTAGTTAAATATATTTTTTCATTTATTATTCAGTGTTCCCTCATTTTCCGCTGGGGTTAGGTTCTAAAAACTACCCTCGTTAATTTAAAAAAAAAAAAAAAAAAAATCCTGTTAATTTTTTTCCATTTATACAGTGTTCCGTCGTTTTCCGCTGGGTTTAAGTTCCAAAAAATACCCGCAATAAACGACATCTGTGAAGTAGTTAGCTTTATGTTTTCAATTTCTTATAAATGTTTTAAGGGTTTCAAACCCCTCAGCACACAGTTGATACACTTTTCTCATTGAGGCATTTTTCCTCGTTGTCACATTTCTCTCTTTTTTTCAACATTCTCAATGTTTAAACCTTTTATGAAACATTTTTTTTGAAATAGGTACATTACTGTAAAAAAAAAATAAATGCAAAATTGCACTAAAAAAATCCACGATACAGCTCGACTGCGAAAAGGGAACCGCGTTATAGCGAGGGAACACTGTTTTTTCGCTTTTGGTATGATTTTTACGTTATTATAAATGCTTTTTCATTCGTCCTATGTGTTCTTTTTACATTTAGATTTATTTTTTTTTTTTTAGTTTTGTTTTTAGTTTACTTTTACAGCACTTATTTTTTTCCCATTTATGTTTTTTTTGTTTTGGTATGATTTTTCGTTTATTATGAATTCTTTTTTTTTTATTCATCATTTAGCATTTTTTCAGTCATTTTTTTTCCATTAAATTTTTTTTTATTTTATTTTTTTTTATTTACTTATCATACAATACAGTATATATTTTCTATCTCCGGAATGCAATGTCGTCGATTGGCCTGGCCAACACGTTCGACGCTTTATCCTGTTTTCCGTTGTGTCGTCTCAGCCTCAGACTCCGAACCTTGAGGACGACATTAACGAAGTGATCTTCCGAGATGTGGGGATTGACTTGGCGGGTGAACGGCCGGCTTTTCCCGAGCCAAGACGCAAAGCGGCGGTAAATGTGATGCTTTGATTCTATCGCCATCATATATGGACCACTCTTAGATTTTATGCGAGTGTGTTAGAGGGCCAAATACACTCTTCTTAGTGCCTCTTCTTAACCCCAATAAAGTTCAGGTCTTTTGTTTTGTTTTGTTTTCTACCACAGAAGGTTTTATGCTATTTGGAACTGTTTTTATTTCCCTCCAGTTCCAGTTGAGGCAAAATAGCCTACATAGAATTCAGTATTATTTTGATAGGGCTTAGTTTTTTTTTTTTTTTTTTTTTTTTTCCCAGCCAGTCACAAAACTGAATTGATCATTTGGACTCGCTTGATTTGATTTTGTTCCCAGCATCGCCCTCCTATGAAGAAAGTCCGCAAGTCGTTGGCACTCGACGACTGCCAAGTGATGCCCAAGTCCAAACGCAAATCGAAAACTGAAGCCAAAATTTGCATCAAGGTGACCGCTTCAAAAAAAAAAATGATAATAATAATGTGCCGTTACCCTGCATTTTTCCACGTTGACATCGGTATGCTTTATTCCTAGTTTTTGTTTCCCTCGATTGCAGGAAGAACCTTCAACAGTTAATATCAGCTCTTCATTTCGTCGTAAAAATCATGAAAATATTTTGGATCAGGGATTCCTTCTCGGGCCAAGCGACAGCGCTATATTTCCCGCTGTAGTGCCCCCAATTCCGGTAAGTTCCATCTTCAGATTTTTCTTCTTTTTTTTTTTCATTTGGTAAAGTATCTGAAGTAGCCTAATGCTAGTTTTGCCATGTTTTTCTTTGTCTGAAGATGTCCAAAGAATGGGAGGCAGTTGCATGCGGGCAAACGAAAGATCAGCTCATCATGACGGAGAAAGCGAGGCGCTTCCTGCGCGCCTTCAAATCACACGCCCCGAACAGAGCTCTGGTGTTGTCCTGAGACGACTTGCACCTTTGTACCAAGTTGTTACACAAACACAACAGAATGTTCTGTTGTTTGCTTTTGTACCATTGTGAAGAAAAGTACTGTATGCGCCTTGTAAATGTTATAACGTGTTGCAACAACTTACGAGTGGTCGACATGTTGAAACTCTTGCTTCAATTGAAAATGTCTGCAGGGAAACAATGACATGTAAATGCTTTTTACATTTTTGTCTTATTCCAAAGGCCATTTTAAGGCCTGAAACCAACATAAGTGCATTTCATGAAAAAAAAAAATAGCAGTCCAGCATTTTATGTGACATCTTAAATAGCTGAACATTCAACAAAGAAGATTGTGTCTGGATACTTTTGCAATTAATGAAAAATAATTTTATATTGCATATGTGTTCATGTGTCTGTATTTTTTTTGTATTTACTTGTGCAAACTGGTATACAGTACAAAGGTTAGCGCTATCATCGCTCACTGATGTTGTGAAAGTGGGTGTAGATGGGGGGTCTCTGAATGATACCGTTGAAAAAAAACTGCAATCTGTTCTAGACTTACAGTCTTAAATCTAGCCTACTATGTGAGCTCATTTTGAAAGTAATATATATGTACTATTGCAAGAACAGTTTGTAAGGTGATTTGTTTTAATTTCTTAGTTGATAAATCCTAGGGAAAAAATAAATGCATTACTGTATTTGCTAAATTTCTGTCAACTGTATTACTTTTCTTTTTTTAAATATAAACTCAAAAGACAGGCATTGCCTCATTTTAACAATATTGATAATTATTAGAGACCAGTCATTAATGTACAGTACATATCCCCATTGAGGGAATTTTGCTAAAATAATGAATTGAATTGTGTGTGGATACTGTCGCATTCAAAAATACCAAATGACAGATGCTTCCGAAGTAAGGAGAAGAGGGTGTGTGGACAAAACCAGAATAAATTAACTATTTTGTTTCTTAAAAAAACAACTGGATGAATATATTTTTGGGATAAAATTATGTATCATTTTTTCATTATTCCCGCAAATCTTATGTTAAAAAAAAAAATCTATTATTGTGAAAACGCAAACCGGATATTACATCTTCTTTGTCAGGTCGAGCTTTGCACCGGAAGTAATCGTCCGTTTTGGTGACGCTGCATTAGACTGACAGACATGAACCTGTTAAGTGAGTGAATGAATCGTTGTTTTAGCATACAAAATTTGAAGTAGTTTTGAAATATATTCAATGTTTATTCTGTTAGGTATCCGATAATGTGTTGCATTGTGCTCAATATATGTGAAAGTAGCTCACGGCGTCAATATCAAAGCGCAGCTCCTTGCTGTCGTTAGCTAGCTTTGGCTTTGTCGCGAACGCCTGCAATGAAAGCGCGACGAAATGAAACGCAGCGTTGTGTCTATGAATTGAGAACTGTAGCGATTAATGCTAAAAAAATACATAATGAGCGAGGTAGAGGATCAACTTTTGATTTCCGTCATTCTGTTCGCAGGGCTTCTCGGGTTGCTGCTCCTCAGCCTGGCTCGTACTGGAGCCCAGACGCTCACGCCAGGTCACTACCTTTCCCTCCCCGATATTGCTCGACTTCAAAATCAACTGAACCAACCCGTCGCAGACCTGGAGTCGGCCTACTACTCTGTCGTGGGCCTCACCAAACTTGGAGCCTCTGTTCCTGATCAAGAGGCACGTAAAGCGTTCTTTTATCCTGAAAGATTGGCCACGTACGTCTTGGACGTTGTACTGATGTTTGCCTTGGTTGAAATCAATGAATGAATTGTTCGTTTTTTAGGCAGTATGCCAGCTTCTGAAATCACAGCTTGATCCCACTAGTGTCGACTCGGTCTTCTTCGCTGCGGAGACCAGCCGAGTCCTATCCGGATGTGAGGTATGAATGGGCACATCTACCCTGGGCTCATAATTTCACATAATATGCCTTGAAGATGTCAAATACATAGTGGTCGGAATTTTGTACCTTTTGTAGAGCCAGATTTGGCTCTGGCTCCCTCCTGTTGTTGCTCCAATTAATTGATTTTGTTAATTCACATACTAAAAGTTACTTTAAAAAAAATAAATAAATAAAAAACTGCGAGTAAGCTGCAGTTGTAAATACACAAACATGGAGCATCACATAAAGGTGACGTCTTATGAAGCGCGCTTTGGTTTTGAAGTGCAGGCGTTGACATTGTAACCTTTGTAATTAAAAATGGCCTAAATTGTATTAACCTATTCCCCATCAGTTATATTTTAGGTTGTTTGTGGAGGCGGCTTGATACAAAATTGTAATTTTGCATTCTGCCCTTTAACTATTGCATTAGAATGTTTCCAAATTGTTCTATGAGTTGGCTCCCGTCATAAAGAGTACCCCATCATTCAGCGTTGGCGCAAAACTACAAAATCCAATTCAGGCAACATTATCAAATTGTACACAGCAAGTTGTATGTGACAAAAAGCAGTGAAAGGCTGGTCATTTTCAATACCAGGAAATTGGATTATGTAATGTCAACCTAAGGGAGACCTAACCCTTAAAAGCGCTAATAAGATCAATCCATTGACCATTTGTTCCCGCCATTGCTTAGATCACTGTGTCCAATGAAACCCGAGACATCCTTCTGGCTGCTGTCAGTGAAGACTCCACCATGACTCAGATTCACAGGGCCGTGAGCGCGCTTAGCTCTCTGGGGCTTCCAGTGAACTCTCAGGAGGTCGTCGGTGCGCTCACAGCTCGCATCAACAAGGACGACAACGTCATGGCGTAAGTTGTGTCGGCAAATGGCGTGTTTAGATTTTGTACGCAAGTGTTTTTGAGGATCTGACGAAGATCTTTTTGCACAGGATTACTTTAGCTCTGCAAACAGCCACCCGCCTTTCGCAGCAGGCAGAACTTGGAGGCATACTTGAGGAAATCGAGGTGAGGACTTTGACGTCCACCAGGTGGTGCTGTGACGCTTTGTGGCAACGATCCACTTGAGCTGTTTGTTTTCCACTCAGGATCTGACGGCACGTTTAGATGATCTTGGTGGCATCTTCCTCCATTTTGAGGAAGGACTGGAGGCCACTGCCACGTTTGTTACTGCTGCGTATGCCCTCTCAGATCATGTGGATATGGAGCCACCTCTCAAACAGGTTGGATTATATGTTGTATGTCATTGCCAATGTGTGGGCGAACATTTTATTTATTTTTTTTTAAATGGACAGATGCGCCAAGTCAATGAGTTCAAGTACAAATGTATAAAGTAGTTCAAAATATTTTTTGTTTTAAAAATGCTTAGTTATAATTAATTATCCAATAAAATATTGCTGCATCTATATGCAAAATACAATAACTCAATCAATTGTTGTCAATTGTTGAATAAAATAATTGAATAAGATTTTAACTAATTCACTCTCAGCCGTTTTCACTGACGCAACCCACTTTGCTCCCAGCTGTATTACTGGATTTTGACTGATTTTGCAAGGCCCACAGAATATTGTTCTATTGCTATAAAAAGATAGAACCCACCAAAAGAAAGATTAGTCTCTTCTTTCATCAGGTGAAAAAAAATTCTATGTGTATCTGTTTCCGTTTTGCAGCAATTAGCATTAGAATATAGCTAAGTTTCATCAATATTAAATTCCTGGTGAAAACGTCTTGGTTGATCTCTTATACTCTGCTGCCACCTGTTGACCGTTTACAAATAAAATAAAAAAATAACTACCATTGCTTTAAGCCACCTCTTCATGTTAGAAGCTGCATTGAAGCCTTCTCTATGCGCTTGCATTAAAAAAAAACAAAAAAAAAAAAAACAGAAAAACGTGTAAACACGTTTTTGGGAGTAAAGGACAAAGTATTAAAAAACGTGTTTACATGTTTTTGGCTATTGAATAAGTTAATAAAAATGTGAATCTATATTTTATAGTTTAAAAAATCTGCAATTATTTTTAAAAGAAATAATACAGAACTCCTGTCAATGTCGATGTGACGTTCCTTCCACAGGACCAAGTCATTCAGCTGGTGAACTCCATTTTCAGCAAGAAGTCGTGGGACTCTCTGTCTGAGGCCTTCAGCGTGGCAGGTGCTGCCGCTACCCTCTCCAACAACCGCTTTCACGTTCCGGTGGTCGTCAACACGCACGGCCCGCCCACCGTGTCGCACAGCCAGCCAACCCTGCAGGTAGAAATGTTGCGACAGATGTCATGGCGGCATTTGTGTGCGCGTCACGTTTGCATCAGCTCAGTCGGTCGTTGTGTTTCTCGCGCTCGTCACACAGATCCTCGTTACTGACGTCATGTCTCAGCCTCTGGCCTCAGCCCACGTGCAAGTGGAATCTGCATATTCTGTAACCTCCAAGAGCATCATTCTTGGCCAATCACCATTCACCCTCAATGAGTAGGTGTCAAAAAAGTAACTCCATTCTAGGTTTTTTTTTTTTTTTTTTTTTTTGAGAGCTCACTATTGTTCATTCGGCAGTCTTACTGATTCAACATGTCATCATTGCTCTCTTTATTTATTTATTTATTTTTTTATTTTTGTGTGTGTGATTTTGTGCGTACATGCATGTGAGTTTGTGCTCTTTAATTCACCTGAAACAGAATAAAAATCCCATAGCGGATACTTCAGTCTCGCCAGAGTCGTGAAGGTCAGGAGACCACAGGAAAGATCAAAGGAAACTTCATTCTACTGTATATGTGTCGGTTTTACATGCATGGTTGTTATTTATTTGTTATTTATGGGAACTTCTGTAGGTCAACAATCTACTTTGGATGCCAAAATGTTATTTAAAAATGAATATTTCCTACTTTTCAGTGGTATCTTTGAACTGAACTTCATGTCCCAGCAACCAGCCAGTGGTTATTACCAGTTCACGGTTTCCGTGACGGGTGATAGTCGCTTGATTGCCAATCATGTTGAGGTGAGGTTCGATTTTTGTATTTCAATGAGGGATGCACTGAAGTGTCCAAAAAATTCTTTTTTTTTTTCTTTTTTTTTTTTTTTTTTTTTTTTTGTTCCGGGCTAAAAACTTTTTTTTAATATATATATTTATTTATTTGTTTTTTAAGGTATTATCATTTTGACGTCTCTGGCATTGATTTCCTCATTTTTGCTTAAGACACTTTACACTCCCATTATTCAAGCGGTGGTGAAAGAAAAGCCCAGACTGACGCGGAAAAGTGAGCACCTGTAAAGACATTAAAAGTGCATTTTTCATAACAGTCCCCTTTTAAAATCTACCAACAATCATTTTTTTGTTTTGGCTCTAACAGTAGTACTTGATGCATGGACGGTTGTAAACGCAACTCAATTTAACTTGATGCTGTCGACGTGTAGCTCAAGGTGAAAGTGTCAACTGAGGTGGCCATTACCAACATGGACCTCTCCGTGGTGGATAAGGACCAGAGCATTGGCACAAAGACCACCAGGTTAGAAATGAAGCATGTGATACGTTTTACCTCCCACCTGGAGTGATTGACTAAATGTTGTTTTCAAATGATGCAGGGTGGAGTATCCATCGAAAGCCAAGAGCGCATTCACGGCTGATAGTCACCAGAACTTTGCCATGGCCTTCCAGCTGGTTGATGTCAATACTGGAATTGAACTGATGCCGCACCAGGTGGGGAATCAACGCAGCACTGTATAGGGCTGCTCGATTATGGGAAAAGCAATAATCATGATTATTTTGGCAATAATTCACGATTTATTTATTTTTTTAGTCCAGAACAAAATGTTTAAACATTTCAAAATATTAAGACCAATAAAAAACAAACAAAAAAACAACTATAATTATGTAAGTTCATTTTGGACCAGACAGAATTTATAATAAAATATATTTATTATAATATATATTTATTTATGTTAGCAAAAACTTGAAGTTGGAGTACAGCATGTGCACTGTGCAGTAAGACGATAATTTATTTTTTGGTACAAAACTAGAAAATGTTTAAACATTTAAATATATTAAGGCCTGTTTAAAAAAAAAAACAACAACTATAATTATGTAAGTTTCTTTTGGACCAGACACAATTTATTTATTTATTTATTTATTTATTTATGTTGCCAAAAACTTGAAGTTGGAGTCTAGCATGTGTACTGTGCAGTAGGACGATCATTTATTTTTTGGTACATTGCAAAAAAAAAATTTTAACGTAAAAAACAAATATTCATTTAAAACAAATAAAATTATTTGAAACAATGTAAGTATGCAAGTTCCTTTTGTATGAGACATTTATTAAGTTAGTTATTTAAAAAAATTAAAAAGGTGCAAATGTATCTTTTTTTTCTTTTTTTTTTTTTTTTTTTAACAACTCAAAAATTAGTGTTAATCTTTGTTTTATGATTATGCTGATTTTTGTAATTCTGGAATGTAATAATAGAACTTGTGATTAATTGCGTCATGTTTTGCTCTGTTTTCTCTCTCGCAGACTTTCGTCCGGCTGTACAATCACAAAACCGGCCAAGAGGTTGTTTTTGTCGCCGAGCCCGATACCAAGGGCCTGTACAAGTTTGAGTTGGACGCAGCGGAGCGCAAAGCGGAGTTTGCCCTCATCTCTGGTACATATTCCCTGTATCTCATGGTTGGGGATGCCACGCTGGAGAACCCCATCTTGTGGAATGTGGTTAGTATCGTCGTTATCGTACGGTAAATCTCGTCTCTTAACTCTTTGACTGCCAAAAACGTTGAATCACGATTAATAAAATCACAATGTATGTCGCCATAAACGTTAAATGACGTCGTTTTTTTGTTTTGTTTTGTTTTCTAAGTGCAGCGCTGCCTGGTCAATGGGTTGTGGAATCAAAAATACTCACTATGGCCACCAGATGGCAGCATTGTATCTCTTCAATGGGCTGCCCGTGTATCAAATTACAATGAAAGATGACGAAATCTGATGAAATAGAACGTTTTCAAGGATGACGTGAATGATAATGTTTTGATAACGTGTGGCAGTAAAAGAGTGAACAAATCATGCCTGACGTAACACTCACCCGTTGGTCTGTTCGCAGGCCGATGTTGTGCTGAGGTTTATTGATGAGGAAGCCCCCGCTACCATTCAAACCAAGACTCTTTACATCCCCAAACCGGAGATCCAAGTAAAGCCCCACTCGTATAATGGTGTTGCGGTTTCTGGGTGAAATCGTCCGTTTGTAAATGTTCTCCTGCCTCTGCAGCATTTGTTCCGGGAACCAGAGAAGAAGCCGCCAACGGTTGTTTCCAACGCGTTCA
Organism: Festucalex cinctus; assembly: GCF_051991245.1. Classification (NCBI taxonomy): domain Eukaryota; kingdom Metazoa; phylum Chordata; class Actinopteri; order Syngnathiformes; family Syngnathidae; genus Festucalex; species Festucalex cinctus. The sequence continues at coordinate 27,666,439 of NC_135418.1, read as the reverse complement.
CTGCACTCGTCCTGTCTCCTCTGCTGCTTCTGCTCGTCCTGGTAGCAATGCACTCCATATCTTATTTTGATTTGTATCATGATATGGAAAATGTTGTAATGAGCCAAGTCACGTTTCCATTTAAAAAACTGCTTAGCAGTACTTTGACTCATTCATAAAACTGAAGATTAATGAGAATACTTTCTAAATTTGAATATCAAGCCCAATTTGATCTTTATCACAGAATTGATAGTTGATAGTTATGTTTTCCACTGCTTTGTTTTCATATTTTCAATATAAGATTTTTGACACATTTTTGTTTCTGCTCTCTTTTGCAGTGGATTAAGCTCGGGGCAAACATTTCCAACTTTAGCTTTTCTCCCAGTACCCTTCTCTTCCATATCGGACATGCAGGTTGGTCTCACTCTTCAAAACGGTTCCCGAATAGTGTCGTTTCGTCTTGGATTTTCATATTCAAACATTGTGGTATTTATTTTGCAGCTCTGTTGGGCCTGATGTACGTCTACTGGACCCACTTGAACATGTTCCAGACACTTAAGTACCTGGCAATTATCGGCGCTGTCACATTCCTGGCCGGGAACCGCATGCTGGCACAGAAAGCAGTGAAGAGGTAAACGTGTCGATGGCACGAAAGATTTCTTGGAGAGTTCCTTCTCCTTCATAGGGACAGAGAGAGCAGTCCGAGTCCTTGAGATGTGACGTTCTTTGTCCCCTCCAAGGCCTTTTGAGAGTTGTTTGGTCCAAAATAGAGGGAAAAGTGCTGTGCTTGTGTCTTGGCACGCAAAATTCGATATCGGTGTCAGGCTTTTCCTCAGGGAAGACGCCTGACTGCCAGAAAGATAGCGTGAGTGAGTGGGTCATTTTTTGTAGAGCCCATCAAGTATCTGATTGAGCTATTTACTACTTGTTTTTTTCCCCCTTTTTATTATTATTATTATTATTATTTAACATTTTAAATTTTTTTGCATTATTATTATTTTTTTTTACAAACACTTTTAAATTCTTTTTTTTAATTTTTTTTATTTATCACTTGTCACTGCCTGAAAGGTGTTGCAATGAGCAATTTTTCACTCTTTTTTTTTTTTAAACATTTTTTTATTTTTTCTTTTTTTTCTTTTTTTATTTTTTCTTTTTTAAAAAAACAAAACATTTTTTAACTTTTTGAATTTATCACTTGTCACTGCCTGAAGATGTTTCTTTTGCTTCACTTTTCTTCTTGGCCTTTTTAATTCTTTTTCTACAATTAGGCAACTACAGTAATGAATTTTTAAAAAACGTTTTTTTTTAATCACTTGTCACTGCCTCAAGATGTTTCTTTTACTTCACTTTTATCCTCTTTACCGTAATTTAATTTTCAATTTTTCTGCAAGTACGCAACAAAACTGAGGACGTACAAATTTCTTGTCACTGTCGTCTTTGTCTCCTTTATCCAGATGGAGCAATTTATAACTTTTATTTTATTTTTTCTTAAATCATGTTTTATTTTTTTTATTTTATTTACTTACTTATTTGTAATTTTTGTTTATTATTTTTTTGTGTTTATCACTTGTTACTGCCTCAAGATATTTTTGCTTCACTTTTCTTTCCCTTTTTTAATTCTTTTTCTGCAAGTACGCAACAAAACTGAAGACTCACTGACGTATGAATTTCTTGTCACTGTCGTCGTCTGTCTCCTTTCAGATTGAGCAATTTATCAAGTTTTTTTTAAACATTTTTTATTTTATTTTATTATTTAAAAAAAACCAAACGTTTTATTTATCACTTGTCACTGCCTGAAGATGTTTCTTTTGCTTCACGTTTCTTCTTTCCCCTTTTTAATTCTTTTTCTGCAAGACATGCAAATTGCTTGTGACTGTCGTCGCCTGCGTCTTCCTTTATCCACATGCCGCTGTCTCTTTACTCCTCTTGCAGGATTGCCGCTGAGCAAAGTAGTAGGTTGGCAAAGTATAGGAGCCTCCGATAAAGCGGCCCCGTTTTGTAACAAAAGAGCTGGTTGTGCTGCCGGGCTCAAGTAAGGCTCTCCCACGTGTTTTGTGTCGTGGCCGGCGAGCATGCGTGGCTGCGTGGTGGTGCTCCCGCTCACTCATCCTAACTTGCTGGTTTGCCGTCTTGCACTGATCAATCACTCCCATCAACGTGAACAACTACCCGATAGCCACGTCCATACTGCATCGTTCGCCATTCATTGATCTCCCTCTGCCATTTTTACACTTTCTGAATTAAGGTTGGTGTGTTGTAAAATCATCAGCATTGTTCACATCATAGATTTTTTTTTTTTTCTGCTGTGTATTTAAGTGCATGTCCAGCAGTGTCGTGTTATTGATTTTTATTTTACTTATCAAAGCCAGTAATATAAACGTTTTCTTTTTTTCTTTCGACAGAACTGAGAAAAAATGAGCTAAATACACGAAACGAAGGCACTGAAGGAGCTTGTTTTCCCCCCGTCCCCCTTTGGAGTCGATCACCAAAACATCCCATCACACCTTGGAACAGTTGAAAAATGTGTTTCTGAATGAAAGGAAGTTGCGGAAGTGTTCAAACGTCTTTGAGATCGGACCAGTTTTATCCAACTGCTCCGCCGTGTTGCAAACGCTGTTGATCGTTGCACTTCATCTTCCTGTGAGATTATTTTTTACTTGTTGTACAACATGCCAATGTTGTCGGTGTGCTCTGATTTTATTTTTATTTTATTTTTTTGTGGTTAATTGGTGGAATTAATTTTTTTTTGTACATTCCCCCTCTGTTTGTAAACATGCCAGTAGAATCCTAACGCACTGCAACTGTACTGTCAACTGTACCGACAGTTGGAGTGTGCGTCAAAGCTGCTTGTTTACATTTTGATACAAATTAGCATCCCCAAGATTTAATTGTTCATAACGCAATTTGAGCACATGGTCGTTCTTTCTAAGAAATAAAGAAATGGAGGTGAATTAAGTTCTGGCTTTGAATATATTCAGCAGTCGAATTTGTCATATACGGTCTCAGTTGAAAGCTCGGGTAATGTAGCGTAACTGTGTGAATAAAAATTAATGGTTAAAAAAAAATAGAACAGTCAAAATGAGTGGCCTCAGTTTTCAAAGTAGCGGGTTCAAATGAGGTTTTTGTTTTGTATCACGCTTTACGGCGTATAAGGTATATGCCATGGAAGAGGCGGCACGTGATTTTGCACATCAGTTTAGTTCCGGTCCGGGTTGCGAACCCGCAACCGAGGGGCACAAAGTCCGAAGCACAATTATTTTTGACGCAGCCTACACCCCAAACGTCGCAAACCGAACCGGAACCAAACTGTTGTGCAAAAACAGTCCCGCCTCTTCCGTGGCATATACCCCATAGCACTTACGTCCACTAGATGGCAGTGAAGACACGCATGAGTGAGGCCGTCAACACACACAAAACACGTTCTGATATTAGAAGAAGAACATCGCTGCTCACTTGCCGTGACGCAACAGCCCAAACGAAAGAAAAAAAATGTCATTTACAGACGGTGCAAGTCTAATATGTACAGTATAAGCAAAATGGGACTCAGTTGACTGCTGACGCTGACCTTCATTCACCCTATGCCAAACTTGTCACAAAACTAGAAAAAAAACGTGACATGCTGTTTGTCTTATTTATTAAAAGCAAGCGTCTTTGGTAGGTGGTTCAATTAGTAAAAATGTAATTCAAATTATTTTAAAGAGAGATAGAGGACATAAATTCTGAATAAAAGCATCCACCGGGAAGCTTATGTGCGCTTAGACTTTAGTACAGTCCAGCCATCAGTGCCTTTTGCACGGAATTGAGATTTTAAACGAACGTATTGCATCATCGCACCGCTGTGAATAATTTTCCACACGTCGTGGATGTTTGCCAAAAGATCTTATTTGATGTGGACAAAAGGTGTCCAACTCACCTGTTGCATAACTTGCTGGAACATTCGTGTATTTGTCTAGTCAAATGTTACATCTTGGTCATTGTTGTTTGTTAACGTCAAGTTAATCTGTTCAAGTTGGAAATAGAAGTAGCAACTTGTAGCTTGTATAGGAACACCAAATTAACTTGGCAGCCAAATAATATACTGCACATGAAGGGGTAGTAAGCAGTAAGTTCACACAAATGATTAATCTTTGACATAATTGGCAGAATTGTATGACTTCTAGATGCCCTTTTTTCAATACCTGCCCCATAATTTTTATAAACTTTTCATCAATCCCAACACTCTTTTGCCTCTTATTTTCGTGCCCAATGAAAGTTTCATGCAAGGTGCGGTCCAAAACTGCGTAAGGGCAGGTTAGACTGTGTTTTGGTGTTTTTAGCAGACTCCACCGCACTGTCACCAAGTTGGAATTTGGCTTTTTTTTTTTTTATGCTTTAAGGTTAGACAACATGAAACATACAAGAACAATTTCATGATTCATTTTTTTCTCTCTGTGGTACGACGATGCATTTCGTTGTTTAATGGATGAGCTATGTGCGGGCTGCAAGATGTTAGTTACTCTTTAGTCACCCACCGAATGCAAACCCGTTCACTCCCAGCATCGCAAACTTGAACGAGTTAATTTGTAAGACTGTTCGTTACTTTCTAACATCCTTTTTTTTTTTCCGTTCACAATGAGATGTGTTTTGAACAGCAGCGTGTGGAAAATCACTCATTGGAGGAATTTTTCAGGCCGTTCCATAGTACTTTTTTCCTTGGAGCTTGTTAATCACATTTTTTTTTTACTGCACTAAATGTACAATAAAATATTTTCCCAAGTTTTCATACTCTTGTTAACATAAGGGGGAAACAATGTTAAACTAATAGAAAAATAGCTGTATTTTTTGTCATTGATACAGTCATTTCATAATTCATAAAATTTTGTCAATGTTAAAAAGATTCACTGGACTGTAAAATACAAGTCTAATATTGATTTCTTTTGAGGTAATTATCTGCCACTAGATGGCATAATTGCATTTGTTAAGACGTTGGTGACAGCCCAGTCCACCAGTTTTTTTTTTTTTTTTTCGTTTTTTTTTCATATTAAGAGCTATCTAATCTTTAACATGAAGTAAGTTGGGAAATTTTGCACATTTTTCAAATTATAAAATACAACTTGACCCCTGTCGCCACAAATATATGCATTATTAATTAAATTAACTCAAAATTAGTGATGACCGGCCCTTGACTGAGGTCAAGTTGTATTTTACAATTTTAAAAATGTGCAAAAATTCACAAGTTACTTCATGTTAAAAATTAGGTAGCTCTTAATATGAAAAGAAAAATGCACTGAGCTGTCACCGTCTTACAAATGTAATTATGCCATCTAGTGGCAGAAAAATTACCAACACAAATCAATATCACACTTGTGTTTTATGATACATTTTTTTTATTTTAACTATTATTATGAAATTATTATATCAATTACTAAAAGATGCAGCCATAGTTCTGTTACTTTAACATTTTTTCCCCACTTTTATGTTCAGAGTATGAAAACATAGAAAACCACTGTACATTGTATTGTACATTAAGAACAGATAAAAATGTGCAATTAATCGTGAGTTAACTATATTAAAGTTACGTGATTAATTCCGATTAAAAATTTTAATCGCTTGATGGTAAAAATATGCAATGTTTGTAGCCTGCAAGTGCTTGCGAGTAATGTTTGAGCGCGTCGGCTCGCAAAATAAATATATTTGAGCGTATTTGTCAGTCAAACTTGCTCCACAAGTGTCAGGTGTAATTAATAATAATTAATATTAAGTAATAATTGCGACGCACATGTTTGGGATGGTGAGATGTTGAGGAGGAGAACAGATTGCTCACGTTACTCTCAGGATCTAAAGAGAAAGGTTGGAGAGGATAGGAGTTTTTTTTTTTTCTTTTTCTTTTTTTTCGGTAGCAGCCATTCATTTTGAACCGAGGGCACGTTTCCAAATCTCCCCCTCGACATTCTTCTGGGCTCAAAGAATCCCCATGCAGGACAGAAGTGGCCCAAAGCTGGCACAGCCCGCCACTGTGTTGCCAGGAACCGAGCGAGCGCCTCTAAGATGGTTGGTGAGGCCCAGCACTTTTTTTTTTTTTTTTTTTATCTGTCCTTCGTCTCACCTCACTTCCTGGTTCGCGGCTGATCATTAAGCGGCAGAAGCGCCCCTTAAAACGACCCCGCTTCCTGTTGTCATGTCATTACATGACCTCTGCGGCACTGCTTAACTTTTGCTGCTTTTCAAGGCAAACATTAATTTACTGTTAGCGAGCGTACACGTTTTTTTTTTTTTTCCAGTTTTTCAGTTGCTGCTTCCTCCCTACATACTTTTCATTGAAGTTGTCTATAACGATTGATGGATAGTCACTGGCCGAAGTGGAAATCCTCCAATCTTATCTCTTAGTCATTCACTCACGTACGCATCGTGTTTTTGCTGATTGTTGAGAAATAATCCGCTTAAGTTCCTGAATCCTCTTAAGGACAACCCGTGAGTTTCCATTCCTCCCTTCTTGCATTCCTTCATGGCCTCCGCCACTGTCCGCCATCAAGTCTCGAGCCGGTGTAACATCGGTACTTGGAAAACAAGATAGACTGATGGCAGTTATTGCAAAAATGGCTGACATTTCTGATTACGTCATTCGCAAGTACCCGTTTAAAAAAGGGGGAAGTCGAACCAAAAATGTTCTTGACAATATATTCTATGCAGGCCCACGAGTCTAAACACGGTGTAGAGCTGTCAAAATTAATCGATTCATCGGCAAGTAATCGATTATCAAATTAATCGACAACAGTTTTAATAATCGAGTCATTGTTTGGAGCCATTTTTTTTTTAATTTAAAATTGTCCAAATGCTCTCATTTCAGCGTATCACCAGTAATTGTTGACTGATTTCTGTCGTCCTTCATGAAAGAAGACCGATTGTCTTCTGTGTTTAACTCATTTGCTCCCAATAACGTGTAAATACGTTTTTTTTTTAATGTTTTAAGTGTAGCAAAGACGTTGTTTTTTTTTTATGCTAGAGCATACAGAAGGCTTTGATGCAGCCTCTCAACTGCAAAGAACGGTTGCAGAAATGGTAGTTATTACACAAACGGCCAGCAGGTGGCAGCAGAGCAAAGGAGATCAGCCAGGGCCATGTTGAAAAAAAGCTCAATTACTCACAATTCTAAACAGATTTGTGAAAATTGATTAAACTTAACTATATTCCAATGCTAATTGCTGCCAAACAAAAACAGATAGAAACATACTTTTTTTTCCTGATGAAAGAAGAGACTTTAATCTTTCTTTTGATGGGTTCCATGCTTTTATAGCAATAGAACACAATATTCTGTGGGCCTTGCAAAATCAGTCAAAATTCAGTAAAACAGCCGGGAGCGAACGGGATTGCGAAATGTGAAAATGGCTGTTAGTGAATGAGTTAATCAAAGTGGGAAAAACAATGACCGAACCGGTATCATAGTACAACATCCATCCCCCTTTTTTTTTAATCACTATAAGTACGAAATAAACATCAATTACTGCAAAAAATTGCTTTTGTACCACACTTTAATGCAACATTAAAAAAAATATTCAATAGTTGATTAATTGATTGAACAATCAATAGATTAATCAGTAAAAAAAAAAAAAAGATTCGATAGGGACAGCACTAACGTGATGTTATGATTCATAGTGCATTTGTGGAATATGAATTAAGCATTGTTTTTGTCCATCTTGGGGGCGGCCATTTTGCCTCTTGCAGCCGATTGCAAATGACATCACACATGACGTTCCAAAAAAAAAAAAACCTAATAAAACTGGCAAATGTATTTCAATAATCTAAATTTGACACTTTCCTGTGCCGTTTCCACACAGAATGTGGTCACTCAACAAACTTGAACTCACGGCCAGAGCATGCATGGCCACACGTATACTTATGTAAGACGTTTGTATAGTTAGCCTGTGAGTTGGTTTATTATTGACAAAGATCCATCCAGGCCAGTGCATGCGTGTAGATCCAGAAAAGCTGATCTATTCTTAAAGTTAGCGTTTTCATCTTTGCCCCTGATAATCACTTTAGTTGTGTGACAAGGAAGAAGACTTCATTTACTGTATTATTATTATTATTATTCTTGTATTGATGTTGTCAGTTTCACAAACTTAGGAGACAAACAGAATAAGAAGAATGACATATTTGTTATTAAATTAGCAGCCCAACATTTAAAAATGCTTCAAACATAAAGAAAAGCAGAATTAACAGGGTTAAAGTGATTTTAAAAACATTTTTTTTTTAAATTAAAAAAAAAGTTAGTGGCCAATAAAAACTGTTCAAATTTTATGACGTTATTTTTAAGGGGGATTGATTTAAAAAAAAAAATGCTTGCACTATAGCTCAACATGTTTCAAAGTGACGATGAGTTTTGTATTTTAGCAAGAAATATGAAATTGATACACATGATTTACTTTTGCAGGCCACGCAAAATGATCTGGTTGCGCTAAATGACTGCAAATTGTTTTTAGTAATAGAACCATATTGAAGTAGTTGCTTTGTTTACATAGTCCTTGTCAGATTTTTTTTGTTGGTTATGTTTGTGAGTTTTGTTTTTGTGTTGCGATGAATTGTATTTTTATTTTTTTTTAAAGAAGGCTGACAGATTATTTGTCTTGTTCTTGTTTTGTTGTTTTTTATTGAGAAAAAATGAGAGAAAAATGTTCTGAATTTAAAGGTGCTTAAATTTTATACAGTATGTCTCCTTTATTTTTTATTTATTTATTTATTTATTTTTAATTGGAGCTGACAAATATTTGATAGGAGATAGCTTTGGAAAGTTAGGTTCATATTTGTGTTCATTAATCTGTACTTTTGTACTTTTGTCCTTTGTAACCGCAAAATAAATGTAATTTTTTATATTATTTTTTTTTACAAAAGAATTGTATTGAGAGATACAACCTCCGGGGCATGATTAGTCAGTGATTAAATTAATGTTTTAACAATACAAGAAAGACTTAAAACAGTCCAGAAGAACTGGTTTAACACTTTTTTTTTTTTTTTTGATATCTATCTAAGTTGTTCATCAAGAGAGACGAGACCGACAGGATTTTTATGTATTTATTTATTTATTTATTTATTTTTAAGGTGGTCAAGAGCTGTAATTTGGTATTTAATTGGAATCGTTTTGACAACACTTACATTTTGTCACAAGACAGCCATTGAAGTTCATGTTTCTGTATTTGTCGAATGAGTTATTAGAAATTGAAACGTGACGACAAAAGATGCGATATACGTCCCAGGAATTTCAGCGCTGCACCATCAATTCCGACTGGTCATGACCAGCTGGCGAGCATGCGCGTCGGTTTGCAGTCGAGGGGAAATGTTGCTTCGGCCCGTCCCGTCTCGCGTCAGCTGAAAAGTGCGGGGATCGGGGAGGAGGGCTCGCCTTGTGGCTTCGTCCTTCCTGCCTTCCTGCCTGGCTGGCCCCCCTGCATCGAATTTGGACGGCTGCGTATTTGTCGATGCGCATCTAGTGGACGGGCGCCGTAACGTAACGTAACGTAACGTACGTGACGTGACGTGACGTGACGTGACGTGACGTGACGTGACCGGGACACAGTTTAACTATTAACCTGCACCCGGCCATCGATGTGAGCGTACTTAAAAGGCGTGCACGCCAGCATCCGTGCCTCAGCCCGGAGCGCGTGAACAGGGAGGAAGGATCGGAAGGAAGGAAAGGATACATGCGGTCAGCTCCGACCGAGCCTCAACCCGGGTCGTGTACGGACCACGGACACAAAAAGGTAAGCGCTGCATGTGAGATTCATGTTTTAAACGTTGACTGTTGCGCAATATTGCACCTGGCGGAATGTGTCATGCGCAGACACTTTTTTTTTTTTTGGGTATCGGCGATTTATTCCAACACTTAGTTCCATGTTTGTACCGGCGCGAACGAGTTAACTCGGCATGCTTATGTTTGTGTCAGTTGACTTTCTCTCCCAAGCCGGCGGTGGTTGGGAACAGAAAGCCATCCTGGCCTTGACGAAATGAGCCGAAGAAAAGGAACAAGGAGGGGGGGCTGGTCTATTCAAGTCCTGACCAGGGAGCACTAATTTACGCCTTTGCCATGTTGGGTTCGCCTGGTGTTGGTCCGGACTACTAAACAGGATGGTTTCAGCAGGGATGAACGCGAATTTAGGACGATGTCGCAACATACGAGCGGAGGAAATCTGCGTCAAGTCAAGACTGTAAGCAAAAGCTGACTTGACTTGAGAATGAAATGTTTGTTTATTTGTTGCTGTGTCGTAATACATTCGTGTCAGGTGTTTAGGGCACCTGCTGGCTTTCGAGGTGGCAAAACCTAATTCAAAGTGAAGGTATGGATGTAAAACAAAAAGAAAGAAAAAGACGTGCAAAAGTTAAAAAGCTATCCAGTGTTAGCTCAACGTTACAACTGATGCTGTGAACTTGGCAACGTTTTGTTTTGGTGCTAAATTAGCTTATAACACCCAACAGATTAGTTGTTTAATTTTTGTGTGCCAAAAGCCACAATTTTTCAATCTGGCACAAGACAAACATTTGGCAACCATAATCATTGGAGCAGACATGTTGTCTGCAAGCCAAGGATGGGGAAGGAATATCTTGCTTCTCCGGATCTGATGCTCCATGTTGCTTCACATTTCTCCATGTCGCTGCTGTTCCTTTGTAGGCTACTTTATATATAGGCCTATTCATAACTGTAGACTGTCTGTCAACCATGGTTGACCTATAACCTCTGTGGGTTTTTTTTTTTTTTGTGGGTTTTTTTTTTTTTTTTTTTTTTTAACACTGTCATAATCCATGGAGGGTGAAAAAGTAAAAAATCAATTTTGATTATGACTGGAAAGTAAAGGTGACTACTTTCAAATATAGGGAGTAAAAGTAAAAAGTAATAAAACAAATACTTGAGTGCATAGTTAGAAAAAATTGATGTACTATGTTCATACTTTGTAATCTGTTACTTTCCACTCTGGGATTTCAAATGCAATTTATTTAGTACTTAGTAGCTTACTAACATTATTGTTGGAAATTTGGGATTTTGTTTGTGAGGCCATTAGCAGATAGGAATAATAATAGAAACATCAATTTTAATCATGTAATTGACACAAAAATTCTGAGTTGTAATTTTGTTTTTTGTTTTTTTTACTTTGTTTTTATTTATTTATTTATCTATATTTATGGCTGTGTTTATTTAGAAAAGCATGGAAAATTGGTCTTACCTGGCAAAGATTTTTTATGTATTTAATAATAATAAAAAATAATAATAATACATACATACATGCATGCATGCATATATAGATACATACAAATGTAATGAACATTAACCAATGGAAATTTTTAATAGTGGTTCAACAGGTTAAACAAACAAACAAACAAACAAACAAACAGGCCTGCATGGACAGAAACGATGGCACCCTTAACGTTTGTTGCACAACCTTTTGGAGCACTGATTGCAGTCACATGACTTTTGTAACTTTGAATGAGACTTCAGCAACTGTCAGCAGGTGATTTTGCCCACTCTTCAGGAGCAAACTGCTCCACTCGTCTGACTTTGAGGGGTGTTTTCTCTCGACGGCATGTTTCAGCTCCTTCCAGATGTCCATCCATCCATTTTCTCGACCGCTTATTCCTCACAAGGGTCGCGGGGGCTGCTGGTGCCTATCTCAGCTGGCTCTGGGCAGTAGGCAGGGGACACCCTGGACTGGTTGCCAGCCAATCGCAGGGCACACAGAGACAAACAACCATCCACACTCACAAGCACACCTAGGGACAATTCGGAGCGCCCAGTTAACCTGCCATGCATGTCTTTGGAATGTGGGAGGAGACCGGAGTACCCGGAGAAGACCCACGCGGGCACGGGGAGAACATGCAAACTCCACCCAGGAAGGCCGCCAAATGTAAATCCATCCATCCATCCATCCATTTTCTTGACCGCTTATTCCTCACAAGGGTCACGGGGGGTGCTGGCGCCTATCTCAGCTGGCTCTGGGCAGTAGGCAGGGGACACCCTGGACTGGTTGCCAGCCAATCGCAGGGCACACAGAGACAAACAACCATCCACACTCACAAACACACCTAGGGACAATTTGGAGCGCCCAATTAACCTGCCATGCATGTCTTTGGAATGTGGGAGGAGACCGGAGTACCCGGAGAAGACCCACGCGGGCACGGGGAGAACATGCAAACTCCACCCAGGAAGGTCCGATCCTGGACTCGAACCGGAGACCTCAGAACTGGGAGGCGGACATGCTAACCACTCGACCACCGTGCCGCCCTCCAAATGTAAATCCAACATACAATTAATTATTTTTTTTAGTGCATCATAAGTTGGATGACAACACTTGAAGGCACCACTCTAAATCATTCCTCGATTTCTGTGTTCACCTTTTTCACCTGATTCACCTTGAACTGGTCTGGTCGTACTTCTAATCAATTGATATGTTCTTCCTCCCATGCAGTTTATGGTCCACTCTCTAAGAAGTCCCTTTCGGCGGATGGTAATTCAACCCTCGAGCTGCAGACCTTTAAATATCTCGAGTTGAAAAGACCTTTCCAGCAGCCACGTGGTGTAAGGTGAGACCTCGCCCAGACCGTTACAGCGACCAGTCGACTGTGGTCAGTGGACTGAGAGCAAGACGAGCCTGCATTGCGATCGAGGCGACTTTAGACGTTTGACTTTTTATATTAACTTCAGAAGAATATAAGAAAAAAAGGACTATTGACCAAATGCGGTTATGGTGGTGAGTGCCTCCGCCAGGTCACTTAACTAGTATGCGTTTTTCTTTTTCTTGCCAGCCCACACAGAGCCGCTTGCATTGAATGGAGAACATACTCATCCTGCTCCCAAAACACCGACAGGATCACAGACTGTGCAGACAAACGGATGCATGTGCTTTGCTGCCATTTTTCCCCCCCGCAGAGTAATAATTTCCCTTTGGCCTTTTTTTTTTTTTTTAATAATGATCATCACCCCCTGTCTGCCTTTTTAATGGGATAAACCACTTTGAGCGATCAGGATCAAAACCAGGTCAGGCGGTCCGGCGACTCCCTCAAAAAAGCGTGTCGGCAAAACCCAAAAGTCGATATTTTCTCGCTACGCCCGTCGTCTCGCAAAGGCTTCCGCATGGTACTTTGGTCGAAAGAACAAGACAAACTGCCCGACATCAACATGTCCTCCGGGGCCGTTGAGACGACGACGACGAAGAAGGAGGGCGGGCCCCTCGCGCCGGCCTTCCTCAACTCCAACTCCGCCGTCCACCCGGTGATCCTCACGCAGGGACGCGAGGAAGGCGGCGCGGAAATCGAGCTGAAGGAGGTGACGACCTTCGCGGAGATGGCCGACGGAAGCGCGGAGAACGAAGAGAGGTTGGAGATCGTGGCGGTGATGGACTGCCGGGCCAACGCCAAAGGTCAGCGCGAGGAGGACGCCCTGTTGGAGAACGCCAGCCAGAACGAGAGCGACGACACCAGCAATGACCAGAGCCCCGAACCGCCGGCGCCACTCAAAGAGACCTCCTTCTCCATCGGCCTGCAGGTGGTTGTCCCCTTCCTGCTGGCCGGGTTCGGGACGGTGGCGGCTGGGATGGTGCTCGACATCGTCCAGGTGAGCAACGAGCACACGATGCAACACTCACAATTCACAGATGCCTTGTCGTAAAAATAATCATAGGTCGGAGTTAATCCCAAGCAGAACCGGTTCTACAGCAAACCGAGCGTACTAAAACTCACAATGGAACGGAATGTCACTCAAGCATTTCAACCAGCTGGTTAATGGTGGAATGTGTCGTGTTAAATACATCCTTTGGGGAATGCCCGTCCATTTTAAAACAACAAACTGATAATGATGAGATAATGATCGAATAATTGCTTTTTCTGGTTAAATCATTGTGGTTTTTGTCGTTCTACTCATGAATTACTTCTTTTTTTGCGCTAAAGTGGAAGTCAACCGTAAAATATTTCTTATATGTGACCTCACTAGTCTAAACACGACATTCTGATTAATATTACATTTGTGAAATATGAGTTACGCAGCATAATCCAGCCGTTTTTCTCCATCTCAGGGGGCGGCCATTTTGCCACTTGCTGTCGACTGAAGATGACATCACAGTTATTCAGTCCTCAGCCAATCACAGTGCACCTGTTTTCTGAAGCTGAGCTGTGGTTGACTGTTACTTTGAGACCTGTGCAACTGTGATGTCATCTTCAGTCGACAGCAAGTGGCAAAATGGCCGCCCCCCGAGATGGATATAAACGGCTGGATTTTGCTGCGTAACTCATATTCCACAAATGTAATATTAATCAGAATGTCATGTTTACAGCAGAAACAACAAACATTGCTATATTATCACTGTTGTATTTCTTTTTCTGGTTAAATCACTGTAATTTTTGTCATTCTCCTCATAAATTACTTCTTTTTTGTGTTCAAGTGGAAGTCAACCTTAAATATTTCTTGACAGCAATATGTTATATGTGACCTCACTAGTCTAAACATTACATTTGTGAAATAAGAGTTACGCAGCAAAATCCAGCCGTTTTTATCCATCTCGGGGCGTCCATTTTGCCACTTGCTTTCGACTGAAGATGACATCACAGTTATTCAGGCCTCAGCCAATGACTAATCACAGCGCATCTGTTATTACACCAGAGATTGAATTAATAACAACAATAATGATAAATAAGAATTCAATCAATCAATAAATAAGGTTATTACACCAGAGATTGAATTAATAATAATAATAATAATAATGAGAAAAATAAAAAAATTAAAAAAAAATTCAATCAATCAATAAATAAGGTTATTACACCGGAGATTTAATTAAATAAATTAAAGTACAGTAAAGTGCCATATTTGTGAAGTGAATGTTTGGCAGTCAAAGAGTTAAGGTCTAGAATAGAGAATTATAGTAGAAGAAAAGAAATTACAAAATATAGTGGCAATGTGAAAACGTTTACTCTCGCGGTATCCCAACGAATGTGGAATTCTGAGGTATGAGGTCAAACATTTTTTCATGCTGTCCCATGTTAGGCCCCATGCTGCTGTGGTGTCTTTGTTTTCCAAAACACAGGCTTGATGCGCCGTTGCTTAACGACTTGCTTGTTTCTGCCGTCGTTAGAAGTCTCGTTCGGAGGCAACGATAACCTTGACAGCCGCGAGTCGTCCCTTGCAGCTATCTTACTGTGTAATTCCCTCTCCACGACGCTGTGAAACGCTAGCTCAGCTAATCCCCCCCGCGTCCTTGTAAGGAGGGCGATTGCGCGTAACCCGCTCGCTCTTTTGGATACTCGTACGTTAATCCGCGGGTCTTTTCCAAGTGTGACCTTTTAATGTTAAGTCACTTTGATTTTCGACAGCGCGCGCACACGCAGAGTTTCTGGCGCCATTCCCACTCGCGGCTGGCCCAGAAAACGACCGTCCAAACGGGTGTGGAGATGTCTGCATAGCTGCGCTCAGTCACTTGGCAGTTGGACTGGCCTAAAAGCGTCCGTCTCCTCGCTCCCATGGCAAGGAACTCGCCGCTGAGGTTATACCGGGTTATATATGGGCTCGAAAGGTCGCGCGGTGCAAATCTTCTTGGGAATGGCGATTGTTGAAGGCCAGATCAACATTTGCTGAAAGTTGGTTTCAACTCTTCTCGCAATTGGAGAGGAGAGCGAGGGAACCCCCCCGAGCGAAGCGACCGGTATATTTGGGAACTGGAGTCGATCCCAGCTAATTTTGGGTGGCTTGGACTGGTTGCCTGTGTTTATTCACTACACTATATATGAGGGGGACTAAAATACCATCTTAAAGGGCAGGAAAGATTTCTTTTTTCTTTTCTTTTTTTTCCTCATTTCTAATTTAATTTAATTTTGTTGTTTTTTTAATGTAGTTATAATTTGTTTTCAGGGTGGTTTTGTTAGTTTTTATTAGTTTTAGTTATTTAACAAATGCTTAGTTTTAGTTTAGTTTTTGTTAGTTTCAGTATTAGTTTTTAAAAGAAACGTGTATTACTTGTTGCGCAATATTGAAAAAATACCATAGGAGTGACGTCATCTGAAGGTGCTTTTCTATTGGCTGCTGCTAGATGACATTACTTCTGTTAATATAGTGTTTTGTTTTGTTTTTGTTTGTTTGTTTTTTAATCGTGTATTACTTGTGCGCAATATTCAAAATACACCATGGGAGCGGCGTTATCTGAAGGTGCTTTTCTATTGGCTGCTGCGAGATGACATCACTTCTGTGTGACACACTTTCAAATGTCCTTATTCTGGTTAATATAAAAACAATAAATATACATAAAAATCACAATTAAAATCATCCCCAAAGGCTCGTGCGTTAAAATAATTACCAAAGAGATGAAAACAAAGGACATTTTTGCTATAATTGTGGTTAGTTTTAGTTAGTTTTGTTAACATAAAATGTAGTTTCAGTTTGTTTTCGTTTTTTTTTTTTTTTTTTAAAGCATTTAAGCATTTAAAAACTAAATACAATACATTGATTAAATAAAATAAAATTCTCCTACACGTTAGCATGTGTGATGTTACTGACTGAGGATCTGTAAGCTTTATTTTTTATGTAGCCTAAGTAAATATATTTTGTTTATTTTTGATAAGTGTGGTGTTTAAGAAGTGCACATGATCACGTTTCATGAAACGTGACGCTGCATCTGTTGCATCTGTTGAAGTGGTAAAGCCACAGATTTGTTTGCAATATTGTTGTAATCTGTAACAGCTTGGTTTTATTTTTATTTTTTTTATTTGTACATGGAGATATACAATAACTCGTTGGTGTGGGACTGTGTGTTGAAGTTTCAAAGCTTGGAAAGATTTTACGCTGTCATGAGCCTTGGCTAATCTTTTACTTTGACCAGGATTTTCTCTGCTAGAGTTGGAGCAGGTTTTTTTTTTTTTTTTTTTTTTTCGACTCCCAACTCCAACATCCACAACATAAATTCCTTTCAGACTTTGTCGTCTATGGCTGCCCAAAGACAGAGTAATAATTTATAATCGATTTTAAGGGCAAGCGGTATATAAAATGGAGGAATGGATGGGTCGTATTTTGCAGAACTGCTACTGAGCGGTGTCATGGCTACCTAAAGCTCCTTTTCCACTATGTGGTATCAACTCAGGTTGTTGTGTATTCGCGACTGGCTCTGTACCACTTTCTAATTCAGATACGACAAAGTACAGTTTTATGCCTGAGCAACTAACGTTCCAAGCGGTCTGGACCGACAGTACTTGTGATTTAAGCTACTGGTTGCTCAGTGGTCAAGCTGATTTGTCGTCTTTGTGGCCTGAGTCTTCACAAATCAAGCATTAACATTTGAAGTTAGCGAGCAATAAACAGCAATAATAAATAAGCAGCAATAAACCCACATGCTAACGTTAGCATGTCTGCAGGTAGTGCTTTGGTATAAATATAAATATATAATATTTTGCTACGTTCTCACCAAATCCGAAAAGGCGAACTGGAACACTTCCTTCGCGAGTTTTTTTGGAACAATTGCTGCTCATTCGCGCTTTTGTGCGCACCGGAGCGGAGGAGGCGTGTCCCTTGGTGAACAAGGAAGTGGAGCATTTTAGCGAGTCAACAAAAAGTGAGCACCGGCAACTACTTTCATGGCCGACATGCACGTGATAATGCTAAATGCTATCTTGGTTGACGGTTCAACAATGCTCGTCAATGCACTCAGCATTATCCAGCCTTTTTTGCTCCGTCCCGGCAGCTATTGGAAGCTGGTTGTGCCGTTTACCTTCTGCCGGTCACACATTGCAACATTGGGAATAATATACGGCTGGAAAGCTCAGCTTGCGCGGTCTAACCGGCGACTGGCAACCATGGTGGATTGTAGGGCTACATTTCACATTTTTTAGTTGGATGCGGATGCGAATGAGGACGCAAACGTTGATTTGGAATTGAATAGGAATGACTTTGACAGTTAAATGATCTTTTAACGGGTTTATGAATCACTTTGAGATTGACGGGATAAAACAGGTTTGCCAAATTTGCCAGGACCCAAGGCTCAAAACCAGGACTGTTTGTTGTAGCTTCATCTTCGCTAATGCTAAGCTAGTTCTTCTCTAAGGTGCCAGTGCCCAAGTTTGAAAAGTCCCTTTCGTTTGTTGCAAACAACTAGATGTTAAAGCAGCTAATTATTCCTGTTGCTACGACGATGTTTTAAACACATACAGACACCCGCAAACTACTTCCGGGTTAGGCGGCGTACGTTGCTTCCACACATGTGCAATCGCCACGTGAAGAAGATCCCATTCAAATTGACATTGTCTTGAATGGAGAATTATGAACCGGCGTTCGTTCACAACGGCCAATACGCTACTTAATTGGAGTCACCACTGATTCTCCGTTGTGAAGGTCGTAAACAGACGTGATGTTTCACCTTTTTTGTGCGTTTGTGTAAGTGCTGCGTAATGAACTCGATAACTCATCAGTGGGGCCGTGTCCAAACTGTATCTTCTGTTACTGTAGCAAAACGCAACTGACACCGCTTGCTGAGGTCTCGGTGACGGCGCCCAGTTGCGTCAACATTGCGTGCCTCGAGGTTCAGCTGCCGAATAAAGCGATCACAAATGGAATCGTGTTACTTAACTCTGGAAGGGATCGCGTAGCAGAACTCCTATCGGTCTGTACACTGTCAAGTTCCTAGAACTGAAGAGGTGGCCATGAGGACTGAGGAGAGAGAGAGAGAGAGCTTATTTGGCCAAGAGCCAGTTTTCAATGGAGACAACAACATATATCGCCACAGGAGGACTGAAAGCGAGCTTGTGAGACAGAAGTAGAGTGAGATCGAGTAAGCCTTAAAAGCATGCGGCCGTGAAAGAGGAGAGGAGTGCTCACAGAGGTGCTCTCAAGGCTGCTGCTTTGGCAGATGGCAGGCAGCCAAGTCAAGGGACTTGGCTGAAAGCAGCTCTGCTTGACCCGACCACGGCAAAAAGGCAAAGTCACAAGTAGTGTAACTACTAGTCTTTCAGTGCCACACCTAGGAATACAAAAAAAAAAAAGGGAATACAGAGCTTTGGCAGCACCTCTTACCAGTCTTCTCTTGTATTTACGGTAGGATCAATCCATTGAGTCGAAAGATCTCTTTCCAAAGGAGACCTAACAAATAGTGGCAGAAATCCACTTTTGAAATCAACGGAAACAGTTCACAAAATACACGGTTCTCTTCGAATCTCTCGGTTCTCTTTTTGTTGTGATATACAACTCTTCGACTCTTAGAAAAATCGACCGGACGACCATAGCGATTTCCAATTTCCGTATTTTCCGCACTATAAGGTGCGCCTAAAAGCCTTCAATTTTTTCAAAAGCTGACCATGCGCCTTATAATCCAGTGCGCCTTATATACGGATCAATATTGAGCCGCAACAGGTCTCGCTGTCAAGACGCTATCGGTGACCCTGCACGATCGGTGACGCTCATGCGCAGAAGATCCCGCCATCTTGGATCGCTAGCTAATACTAATACTAATACTTTCCCTCAGAGAAAATAATAAAACAGCTGTTTACTCATTTTGGGTGTGAATGAAGTTGTCAGTAATCTATTAATGAAGTTTGACTGACCTATCTGACTGTTTTGTTGGGCGGGAAGACGAACCGAACTGAACCTGTTGAACCGATCGCATACAATATATAAATATACATAACATAGAGTAGTTGTGCCTGGGTTGTGTAATGTGCTGTTGACTATCGTATGTTGACCGTATACATTGTGATCATTTCAGCATTGGACTGTGTTTACGGAGGTCTCAGAGGTCTTCATCCTTGTTCCTGCACTACTGGGCCTCAAAGGCAACCTGGAGATGACGCTGGCCTCCAGACTTTCCACAGCGGTAAGTCATGTTTGCCTGTTGCCTTCGTTTTACAGTTCTTATTGATTCTGTGGCTACTCATTGTTTTTGGTCAAGAGTTGCCCAATTCCATCACCTGGCACATCCTAAAAGTGTCAGTGTCATTAAAGGCAAATTGCTCATGAGGTCACAGGTCATATTGACAGAGGAACCTGCAATTTCAGCCAAACTGATAGCAACATTCCTTTCGATCGTTTTACCTGAATGTTTCAACTCAACCTGGTCTCCCAATATGGTTTGATGTTGTTGCTGACGTTTTCTTGTACGTTTAAGCTGGTATTTTCATCATCTGGCTTGCCTCTGACCATTTGTAAAATGGTCCCGACGACAATGCCATTGACGATTATAGATGATTTTAAGTTTTGCCTGAGCAGAATTCAAACTTGAGTCAGTTTGTCTTGTTTAGGTGTGCAACGGAGGGGCGGATGTTAGCGTTAGCAAACCAGAACCTGTCAAGTGTAAACACAAGCTAGCGCCGGTGTAGCTCCGTCCCAGGTGCAAATATTGAACAGTTTTACGATGATATGCCCGCTGGCACCAGTTAAACTCGCAAGGCCCAAAATGAATATCCCGTGCGCCTGTTCTAAAAATAGCTCACCAGTGATGGGGTCAATGTGATTTGCTTGCAATCTTATAGAGGTGATCATTTGGAAAATGTGAATATTGGTGGAGATTATGAGAGAGAGAAAAAATATTGCATGCTGATTTTTGTTTCCTAATTATCATAAGGGGGAAAAAAAGGGGGAAAATGTATCTAAAGATTTATGAATTATATTCAACCTATATTCAATTCTGTTGTTTAATGCCCGCTACCTTATATGTATCTTTCAGCAAGTGCAAGTTATCCATGCAATGGGCACTAACACATCCACATAAAATCATAGAGGCTGACCTTTGAACTTTGTACTAATAACAATCTGTGCGGTCCGTTACCTCTTTGGTTAGGAGGATATTATGCCCATGATTTCGTTTATTATTTGCCTGAAAGGGGGTGGGGAAAAGAAAACCTATTTAATACCACCCCCCAAAAGCAATTTGAAAGGTGGACTCGTCAGACCACAGCACACTTTCCACTTTGCGTCAGTCCATCTATTACTATTATTATTATTATTATTATTGTTGTTGTTGTTGTTGTTATTACTGTCCATTTTACATGTCAAGGGGTGATTGGCCTTCCAGTATTGCAGCCGATCCCGAAAGTCGAAAGAGAATTAGGGCCGATTTGCAGCGAAGCAGACCAATCCTCACATTCTTTCCACTCGTGTGTGGGGGGGAAACAAGTGACAACGCTGATTAGCTCGGGGCCCAACTGACCTGGCCCAAATGACTCCCATTTCACCAGTAAGCCGTTCTTTCTAGCAAAAGGGAGATTTCAACTTTTCTGTGACATTTTGAATATGACAATGTTGATTAAAGTGTGCTGGCTTTTATCGTTGCGGTGTGATTGCTGAGTCAGCCAACAGCTACTGCTAAGATATAAGGGTACAGAAGCGTATTGCATCCATCCATCCATCCATCCATCCATCCATTTTCTAAACTGCTTACTCCTCACAAGGGTCACGTGGGTGCTGGAGCCTATCCCAGCCGGCTTCGGGCAGTAGGCAGGGTACGGAAAAATATTTTTAAAAAAATTAAAAAATCCTGTTTTCCCTGAGGTTTTTTTTTTGTGTATTTTTTTTTCTATTTTTCTGTATATATTTTTTTCTGTTTGACTGCATATTTTTTTCTGTTAAAAAAAATTCTGAAAAGATATTCAAAATAACAGGAGGGAAAATTACTGAACAAAAACAATTATTCCGAAAAACGGGGGAAACAAAAAATACACACAAAAAAAAAATCCGAAAAACAGAGCAGCAGCTTCTGTTTTTAAGAGTAATTTTATTTTATTACTATTATTTTTTTAAACCTCTGAACCCCAAGTTACCTGTTGCAGACTCGCTTATGGTGGACACGAGTAATTATTATTTTCTCTTTTTTGTTTTTTTCTTACTTATTTTTTCCACAGTTTTAAAAAAAATATTCAGTAAAACAGAAAAAAAATATTCAGAAAAATTGAGAATTAAATTTAAAAAATTACACAAAAAAACAAAGCTCCCCCCAAAAAAATTAGTAAGAAAAACAGATTTTTATTTTATTTTATTTTTTTCAAGTGAATGCTTCCGTAATTAGGCAAACATTTGTTGAAAGAAATAAACGTGAGCGTGTCATACATAAATAATCTAACACATATTTACAGCTGTTGTTTGATTAGTTTCCTTCAGCAAAACAAAACCGAACAACATGACATCGGATGTGTGACATCTGAAGTCTGAATCATGCTTCGCTCTTGCTTTTTTTTAGCCATTGGCCAAAGATTTAAAGCATAAAAATGATCTAAGCGTCAATCCTTCCCAAATTGGGCCAGAGTTGGCAGCTTGTCTTGAGACATTACTGTCAGCGCTTTTTTGGTTGACCCCATCTGGACTACGTCTCTTTCCGTGTCGCTGCTAATGAAGAGATTAAAAACTACTGTAAGTTTCCCCGATGCGCTCCTGTTTGGAAAAAAAACCAATGTAGTGGGGGTCAGCTGTCTGATTTTTCGGATTCATTTTTCTGCGTCTGCATCTTGTACCTATAAAGAGATTATTATTATTATTATTTCCGTGAAACAGTATTTTTTATTCACTGTGATGTGGATTTTGGATTGCATTTGCAAAACAGTTTTTTGTTTTGTGCTGGAAAATACTTCATAGTGTGACACAAATCATGAGTAAGAAAATCCATCCATCCATCCATCCATTTTCTGAACCGCTTGCTCCTCACAAGGGTTGCTGGAGCCTATCCAAGCTGGCCTATGGGCAGTAGGCGGGGTACACCCTGAACTGGTTGCCAACCAATTGCAGCAATAAAATGCAGTAATACAAAAATAAATCGATTTTCAGTTAATTGGTAGTCCGCAATGCTCTCTGACAATATTTGCTTTTTTGTTGTTATCAGTCCAACTTAAACTTTGCTATCAACGTGCACGGTCGTTTGCCCCTTCTTGAATGTTACAGCAGGCGGGCTCCATCCACATGCATGTTTACATGGCCCTGATAGCCTCGTGTGCTCTCACACAAAGTTAAACTGACATCCAAACCTTCGCACAGATTGACATTGGCATGTCACTGAGGTCTTTTCAATTGACATCAAGTTTTAGTATTTGCTGGCTTTAGTATTTGTAGTGTTTTAACCTGAAGATTTCTTGCTCTCAAATCCTCTTAGTTGCAGTTTTAGTAGCATGTATTCACTTTAACAGCAACATATTGTTTCTCGGACGTAACGCAAGGACGTATCCTTTTCGAGCTGCGGCCATTCAAACAACATTTCTCCATTTTTCGACCGCTGTCTCTTGCCATAGCGGCGCGATGGTTAGTGCTGTCAGCTCGCAGCAGGAAGGTTTTGGGTTCAAACCTGCCCGCTGGGGCCTTTCAGAGTGGAGTTTACATGTGCTCGACGTGCCTGCATGGGTTCGCTCTTTCTCCCACAGACCAAAAACATGCACGTTTTGACAGGCTGGTTCCACTCTCAAATAAGCTGAATGTATAAAATGTCCACTTCTCCGTGTCTGTGTTTTGCCAAGTGACAAATATGCAGAATAGGTTAATCTGGATGGATAGTGAAATAACAAATATACCGACACAGAAATTCACCTCATTGGCGGCACACGACATACAGTACACTCTAAAAATATGTGGGTCAAAAATAACCCAAATTTTGTCAAGAATGCACCAACCCAACATTTTGGGTTAAATAACTCAAAATGTTGGGTCAAATGAAATTATTAACCCAAAAAGCAACCCAGTGTTTGGTGTTGTTTTCTGGGTTAATCATGTGACCCATCTTTTTGGGGTCATTTATTCACTCATTCACTCCCAGCCATTTTCACTGATGCAACCCCCTTTGCTCCAGCCTGTTTTACTGGATTTTGACTGATTTTGCAAGGCCCACAGAATATTGTGTTCTATTGCTATAACAACATGGAACCTACCAAAAGCAAAAAGTACATTTGTATCTATTTCCGTTTTGCAGCAATTATCATTAGAATATAGCTAAGTTTCAGCATTATTCACATGTTCTCTTATACACTGCTGCCACCTGCTGGCCATTGTTTTGTAACAACTACCATTGCTTTAAGCGACCATGTCATGTCAGAACCCTCATCAAAGCCTAGTGTATGCTCCAGCATAAAACAAAAAGCATAAAAGGGTCATGCAAGGGTTATGGTACTGTCATGACTAGGGTTATGCAAGGGTTATGTTTACTGTCATGACTAGGGTCTTGCAAGGGTTATGTTTACTGTCATGACTAGGGTCATGCAAGGGTTATGTTTACTGTGTTGACTAGGGTCATGCAAGGGTTATGTTTACTGTGTTGACTAAGGTCATGCAAGGGGTATGTTTACTGTGTTGACTAGGGTCATGCAAGGGGTATGTTTACTGTCATGACTAGGATCATGCAAGGGTTATGTTTACTGTCATGACTAGGGTCATGCAAGGGTTATGTTTTTACTGTCATGACTAGGGTCATGCAAGGGTTACGTTTGGGCCATGCAAGCGTTATGTTTGGGTCATGACCGTGTGGTCAATTGTCTGTTTTGAACTGAGGTCAAGAGTCTGCTTTGAACTGATGTAAACAGCATCTGGTTTCAACTGGTAAGATGCAATGTGATATCAGAAGCTTATGTGATGTCAAGAATCTTTAATCTATTCACATGTCTAGCCACAGCCAATCAGATCGACTCGCTGTCTATATAAGCCTGTCTGAGAAGTATGTGTTTTTGTCGGATTATTACCTCTGTTCATCTGTGCCACTCCACGGCGTAGCGTCTCGTGATTATTGATACAGTCGAGTTGTTTCTCGTCTAGTCAAGTTTGTTCTACGTCTCTCAATGTTATGCGAATAAAGAGTTAATATCTTATTTGTGCCTGCGTGTTCGGAATCCAACCCCAGAACATAACATTTTGTGTGTGTGTGTGTTTGATGAAAGAGAGGAGATGACCTAAGTGTCGTCGGCTTGAGCGCAGGGGATCAGAGATCAGAGCATCTTTGTGCAGAAAACTGATCTTCTATTGTTCCAACGGGGCCAAGAGGCAACGGCGGCGTGCGCAAACACATTTCATGCGCGAGCGAGCCAGAACTAACTCGATGTGCTCTGCTTTGTCTTTCAGGCTAATATTGGTCTGATGGACACAACCAAGGACATGTGGAACATGATCATGGGGAACTTGGCTCTCATCCAGGTATCAGAAACATCACGTCAATGAAGTCCCTTGATTATTGGTTTATAAATGTTGACTGGTTCTGTTATTTTTTTTTAATTAGTTTTAGTTATTTAATAAATGCTTAGTTTTAGTTTAGTTTTAGATAGTTTCAGTATTAGTTTTAGTTTAGTTTTTTTTTAAGTGTATTACTAATTATTACTACCTTAGTATGACTAATATTAAAAAGAAAAAGAAAGGGAAAAAAAACACCATGGGAGTGACATCATCTGAAGGTGCTGTTCTATTGGCTGCTGCTAGATGACATCACTTCTGTGTGACACATTTTCAAATGGCCTTATTCCGGTTAATATCAAAAATAAATCTACCTAAAAATCACATTTAAAATCATCCCCAAAGGCTCATGCATTAAATGAATTACCAAAGACTAAAACGAAGGACATTTTTGAAATAATTATGGTTAGTTTTTAGTTATTTTTGTAAACATAAAAAAGTAGTTTCAGTTACTTTTTTTTTTTTAAGCATTTTTGTTTTTATTTTATTTTGTTAATGAAATTTTTTTTTAATTTTTTTATTATTATTATTATTATTATTATTATTATTGTTATTATTATTATTATTTTTTAGTTTTAGTTAACTAAAATAACCTTGATTGAAAGTGACAATATGGTCATCGGATTACTGTTTCTATGGATGTACTAGATGTGAGCCTTTACATTGATTTTTTATAATAAATGGATGAACATCATATTTGGCTGAATAATTCTATTGTACCAAAGTGGGTCATTTTTTTTTTTTTTTTTTTTTTTTTACCCATGACCTTTTTTGAAAACTTGATTACGTGTCAACTAAATGATTTATTGCGGACGATTGTTGATGTCGATCAGATGGACAAACGGATGCAGCAGCCTCTCGGACGTAACGTTCGGAGAGCCAAACCGTCTCAAAGCAATTATCCGGCGCTCAGATACCGTATGTCAACCATTTTGGACGTTTCGTGCGCACGTGTTCAGGTCCAGGCCACCGTGGTGGGGTTCCTGGCCTCCATCGCTGCTGTGATCTTCGGTTGGATTCCCGAGGGCCACTTCAGGCTGGGCCACGCGGTGCTGCTTTGCGCCTCCAGCGTCGCCACGGCCTTCATTGCCTCGCTGCTGCTCGGTATGAAATTTGCACCTCAGCATTGCTTATAACGTTTGGATTCATGACTACTCGTGTACATTTGGGAACCATTTTTGGGGTTTTATTTATATTTCAGCTAAGGTGGATTTGAGGCAAGAGGCAAAAGCAGGATTTGACTCAATTGTTTATTCTAATCAATTTAATTATTTATCACCTACAAAAAGGGTGTTTTGTCACAAATACAGATTTTGCTATCTTCTAGGTCAGTGGTTCTCAAATGGGGGTACGCAAGACTTTGAAATCAATTTAAGAAGCAGCATCCATGCATTAAAAAAAAAAAAAAACCTTTAAATAATACTTAAATTATGTAAATATTTCAGGGAAATTTACGTTAATAAAATGAATTTTATATTCAGTAGGCTATTAAATTTCATTGTTCTAAAAACACAGACTCCTCGAGCCAGAATGGTTTGACCTAAACTGTCATTTGCCATCTAGGATTCACCTGTCAATCTTTTGAAAATTGTAGTTAAAATTAAGTTAATGATTTTTTATTTTTTTTTATTTTTTTTTAGAATAGATCTTTACTATTATCCCAAAGGAGGTCACTTTAATGGTGATGCTTTTTTGTGCACAAATCTTTATATTGAGTTAATTATTTCCTTTAAAAATAATGTTGTTGTTTTTTTGTTTTTTTTTTGTCTTTTGATTTCCAAATAGTTCATAACAGACCACTGTTCAAATGAAGTGCCAAAGTTTAAAAGTGATACTTGACTCATTGGGACAACATCATTTCATCAACAAAGACTCATAAGATAAAATTTCAAAAGTCAAACATTAAAAAAAAAAAAAAAAAAAAAAAATTTAAAACATTAATTTAGGAAATCAAAACCTTGTATTTTTCATATAAAAGCTGAAACGTCGGCGACCCGCTGACCGTTTGACGTGTCCACGTTTGGCCCCAACAGGACTCATCATGATCGGCGTGATCATCGCATCCAGGAAAGTGGGCATCAACCCGGATAACGTGGCCACGCCCATTGCTGCTAGCTTAGGAGACCTGATCACCTTGTCGCTACTGGCCGGCATCTCGACGGGGCTGTACAAGGAACTTGGTAACAAACAAAACAAAATCTATCCTTCCCTCCTTCCTCTCTTTAGTTTTTTACACGTATTTGCACGCACGCACACGCACGCACGCAAAAAAAAACCCCAAAAAACGCACGTTGAACATACTGGACTAACACGGTTAATGGAAATGAAAGCCGACGAGCTGAATTGCACAGCTTAGTGAAGGTGTCTCGAATGTTGAATGAGGTGCGAAAGAAACAGGATCAACGATTGCTCAACTATTTGCCTTCATTGTTGGCCGAGTCGCCGCCGCGCCCATTCTTACCACGCTATCCCTCCCGTTCCATCATCCGCAGCTGACAGGACAAACACGGCACACCTCGTGGAACAATCACAACGTTGTGAGCCGACTGAGGTGTCACCTCTTATCTTTTGTACTTGCGAGATGTTTTGACGTTAATTTCACACAGACAAAGACGCATCCTGCTTTCAAGGAATGACAACACTTGTTCTCGCTGTGCCGAAATAGCGAGTTGGGCTGGACTACAAATTGCAAATCGTGACGTCGGGATGCCGACGTTCAACTCAATTATATTTATCGTGCGCTTTCAAACAACCACTGCTGTGTTTTGTTTGAAGATGCAATCCAGAGGCAGCAGATGCAACAAAAACAGCAGAGGCCCCAAATTGGAACCCTGTTGAACGCCATACGTTCCGTTATAGATTTAAACTCACATTGCACATATTCGTCTGACCACTTTCATATTTGCTCGACTGCGGCTCACCTATTTTCTGGGTTTGGTCAGCAAACTGAGCCGTGATTGGTCGTTACCTACTTTGTCAGCACAGGTGATGTCATCTTCAGTCGACAGCAAGTGGAAAAATTTGTTTTGTATATGGAAAATAATGAAGTTATAAAATTAATTCTGGACAAAATATTAAAGGCATACTTGAGACTCATTGACCTATTTTTAGCAGTTAAAAGTTCATATTTTGTCTATAATTAATGTGGTAACTTCATTATTTTTCATGTACAATTAATACCTTTAGAAACTAGTTTTTCTACTTGCTGTCGACTGATGATGACATCACCTGTGCTGAGGAAGTAGGTAACGACCAATCACGGCTCAGTTTACTGACCAAACCCAGAAAACAGGTGAGCCGTGATTGGCCATTGCCTACTTCCTCATCACAGATGATGTCATCTTCAGTCGACAGCAAGTGGAATTTGTTTTTTTTTGTACATGAAAAATAGTTAATTTATAGAATTAATTCTGGACAAAGTATTAAAGGCATACTTGAGACTCATTGAGCTATTTTTAGCAGTTAAAAGTTCATATTTTGTCTATAAATTAATGTGGTAACTTCATTATTTTTCATGTACAGTTAATACCTTTAGAAAGTAGTGTTTCTACTTGCAGTCCACTGATGATGACATCACCTGTGCAAACCCAGGTTTTGGTCAGTAAACTGAGCCATGATTGGTCGTTACCTGCTTCCTTAGCACAGGTGATGTCATCATCAGTTGACAGCAAGTAGAAAAATTATTTTTTAAAGGTACTAATTGTGCATGAAAAATAATTACCACATTAATTATAGACAAAATGTTAACTTTTTACTATTGAAAATGGCTCAATGAGTCAAGTATCCCTTTAAAGGAATGGCATGACGTACCATCACAACCGCCACAAGTCGACTACTGAGTCCAAGCAATTTCATTGAATTGGTGGCTCCATATGAATGACAAAAAATGTGATCCTCACATGCAGAGTACAACGACTACGCCAACCCTCTGGTCTGCGCGGTGTTTGTGGCATTGTGTCCAATATGGGTGCTCATCGCCAGGAAGATCCCTTCCACCAGAGAAGTCCTCTACTCCGGATGGGAGCCCGTCATCATTGCGATGGCCATCAGCAGGTTGCTCACGCTAACGTCCTTTCCCCATATACTCGACTTTTATTGACGTCAAATTTATTACTGTTTTTTGTTATGGTTTACTGTTTCCAAATTAGACTTAGACTTGACTTTATTGATCCCTTTGGGATGGCTCCCTCTGGGAAATTTACATGTCCAGCAGCAATGAGAACAGATAATAAAATTAAAAAAGAATCCAATCAATCAATAAATGAGGTTATTACACCAGATTGAATTTTTATTAATAATAATAATAATAAAATGAAAATTCAATCAATAAATTATTATTATAATAAATTATCCGCAATGATTCTTAAATGTATTAATTTTTTGTTTCAGTGTCGGCGGTCTTATTCTCGACAAGACCGTTACCAACCCAAACTTTGCTGGGATGGCTGTCTTCACTCCAGTCATCAATGGTGAGGAGTCTGTTGACGACAATTTTTGATGTCTTCATAAACGATTTCTAGTTCTAATCTGCATCGTGCGAATGCGGAGTAATGCCGCATTCGAGGATCGGTCGGAAGTCGGATTTTTCCCAGTTGGCTTTTCCCATTTCTGACATGAAAGCATTCGAGGCGAAAGTAAACAAACAAAATGGCGGATTGTGATAAATTGTTTTTTATTTTGGTTCTTAAAAACACATTTTGACCTCATTTTGACTCACATTTTGAGTAAATAGTCGGTCAGTGAAATCGGGGTACTTTTTCCCGGCTTTGCAAGTGAGATTTCTGAGTACACACTTCCTGGTCCCACTTCCCATTTTCCTCGAATGCAGCAATAACAAAGACAGGGGGCGGAGCCAGGTCATGCGTTAAAGCGAGCCGTTACTCGATGCC
This sequence comes from Festucalex cinctus, assembly GCF_051991245.1. Taxonomy (NCBI): domain Eukaryota; kingdom Metazoa; phylum Chordata; class Actinopteri; order Syngnathiformes; family Syngnathidae; genus Festucalex; species Festucalex cinctus. The sequence continues at coordinate 27,636,463 of NC_135418.1, read as the reverse complement.
ACTTTAGTGACGATGGCCTCAATTTTTGTGTCACGCAAGCACATTTTCAGAAATATGCACATTTATTTTGACGTGTTTTAATCCAGAGTTTGTGTATAACAAAAATACCGTCATTCCATTTGTCAGGTGTGGGAGGTAACCTGGTTGCGGTTCAAGCCAGTCGAATCTCCACCTACCTGCACATGAACGGAATACCCATGGGGGAGCCCAACCCCATGCCCAGGAACAGGAAGTGCCCCACACCCTGCTCCACATTCTTCACCTCCAGTATGTTCTCGGTTATCTTATTAAGAAATTATTCATGGGAGTTTAAAGTACGAAAAAAAAATGTTTACTGTAATTAAATGTAGTAGAGTTGGAAACCAGCCACAACATTCGGTGACCCAAAATAGAATCAAATTAATACCATTCCATCAATATTGACGAATGGTTTGTCAATCCGTCAGTGACGGACTCCCATTTTGTGTACGATTGACAGGAAACTTAAAAAAAAAAAATGACGAACTAAGCATGTGACGCTGTTGAAGATGTAGAAAGAACACCGTTATCGTGATGGATACTAAATATTAATACGTAATTTTTGTGTCTGTAATGACCACATCCTGAAATGTAAATTTGACATGAAGTTTTTTGAATAAGTACTACGGACAGTGAATTTAAGGAATTAAAATCGAGGTACTGTATGTAGTTGCAGCGTAATCACGTTAGATGGCGCTGTGGGATTTGTGTACAGACGAAATGAGTCATAGAAGAAGACCTTCTGGGCCTCTGTAACTTATGAAATTGTCTTTTGTACGACAATTGAGGACCATAAACGGACGATTTATTTAACTCATTTTGAAGAAAAGATTGGTCAGAAAATCAAGAACATTTCATATTGAGGTAGATCTGAACGCAATATCTTGTTTGCATGTTAATTTAGGAAAATTGAGGAAAAGAACGTCAAGCTTTTGACACATTAATTAGGTCGTGTCAGGAAGCCAAATAAACGTGTGTGGTTCGCTTAAATTACATAAATTACCGTATTTTCCGCACTATAAGGCGCACCACATTATAAGTCAAACTCACCATGTGGTCATAAGCTGTCCAATCAGTGTATTAATATAAGAAGAAAACAAAGCAATTTTTTTTAAAAACTTGTACGGAACATATATTTGACGTCTATGGCGTATTAAACAATTGGAGTGTTCCTGTAGTCAAGTAACAAACATCCGCAATGTGGTCCGAGTGTTTATTAATGGCTCCTTTTCCCCGCAGCTGTGAACTCCCGTTCAGCGCGCGTGCTCTTCCTCCTGGTGGCGCCGGGTCACCTCGTCTTCCTCTACACCATCAACTCGCTGAGGGGGGGGCATACCACGCTAACCCCCGTCTTCATCACCTTCTACCTGGGGGCCGCACTGCTGCAGGTGAACTTGTGATTTCCGCTTAACACGCCAATTGTCACGTTTTAATTTTCATTTATTTATTTATTTTTTAAGCATATAGTTGTCGTCTTTCCTTTTGTTTGTGTTTTCTTATGTTTTCCTTGCGTCTCCCTTTTTTCCTCGTCAAGTTTATCATGTCCACCTGTGCTTGTCATCTCACTCTCTTGTGTCAGCCAATCAGCTCCCTCGGCCACATGTGTCTTGTCCAGGTGTCTCTCGTTGTCTCGTTAGATGCTGTGTATTTTAGTTTCCTGTTTCCGTTCAGTCTGCGTCAGGTTCATGTCACATGATGTCACGGCCGCGTTATGCCGGGTTCCATGTTTCTTTGTTTGTTTGATTCTTTGTTTCAAGTCCTGTTAATCGTCATGTTTGTTTTGGTTATTTTTGGACATTTATGTGTTTTTGTTTTTTCAAAGTATTTTGTTTGTCTTTTTGTTGTTTTGAAATGAACTCATTCACTCGCAGCCGTTTTCACAAAAGCAGCCCCCTTCGCTCCCGTTTTATTAGATTTTGACTGATTTTTGCATGGCCCACAGAATATTGTGTTCTATTGCTATAAAAGCATGGAGCCTACCAAAAGAAAGTTTAGAGTCTCTTCTTTAATCAGGAAAAAAAAATAAGTATTTTGGTACCTGTTTCTGTTTTGCAGCAATTAGCATTAGAATATCACTAAGCTTCATCAATCTTCACATTCCTGGTGAAAACACTGACAAAAAGAGCTTGTTGCAACATGACCCTGGCTGATCTCAAATACATTTTATTTTGTTTTTGTTTTTTTGTAATGACTACTACTGCTTTAAGCCACCTCTTCATGTCAGAAGCTGCATCACAGCCTTCTGTATGATCTTGCATTAAAAAAAATAAAATAAACATACATACAACATAACACACATTTGGAGAGAAGGTATTAAGAAACATGGGTTCCATGTTTTTATAGCAATATAGCACAATATTCTGTAGGCCTTGCAAAATTGATTTAAAATCCAGCAAAACACCCAGGAACGAAGGGGCTTACCTCTGTGAAAATGGCTGGGAGTCAATGAGTTAAACATAGAAGGGCCAAAACATGCCTTGTGAAAATTAAACTGCACAAGAAAAGAACTAGCCACTAGAGGGTGCTAGAACTGCACAAATGGAAATCAACTTGACTTTTTTTTAACAGACGTGCGGTTTTTAATATTGCTTTATCATGATATTTCCATTATTGTTACATCCCTTTTATTGGCCCACTTTTATCATTTTCAACAAGGAAAACATTCTGAAGTCGGTTTGAGTTGCCTTTGCCCCCGATGTGAACATTTTTATTGTTGTTGTTGTCTGGCAGGTGATGATCCTGCTCTACCTGGCGGACTGGATGGTCCACTGGATGTGGGGCCGAGGGATGGACCCCGACAACTTCTCCATCCCTTACCTGACGGCGCTCGGCGACCTTCTGGGAACCGGCTTCCTTGCCCTCTGCTTCCACATGCGCTTTTTCATCGGCGACAGGGACTCCAATTTGGGGAACTGATTGCGTTTCCCCTGCGGACGCCGATGACGGAAAAAAAGTGGATGTTTCCTGCGAAGGGGCTAATAATAATCCCTCGGTGGCTTCTGATTGAACTTGTAGTGCTCCAGTTTGCTGGATGCACGATGTAGACTGTTTCAATGTGGAAACATTGGAAACTATTTTGGTCTTATTCAGCCCCACTGACTTTTCTTTTTTTTTTTTTTTGCCTGATAAGAGTCGCCTGACTCTGTTATTGTTGTACGATTGTAAATGATGATTATTGTTGGTAAATAATCCGTTTGATGTAAATTGATATGAATTCTATTTTGAAAGGCTATTCCTCATTATTTTAAATGGGGGAAACTTGCCTTGAAATCCGTCTTTTTGCGTGATCATCTTGCAACAAATCCAAGAAAAAAAAAGAAGAAAAAAAAGCCTAACAAGCCAATATTGCATAATCACCAAGTGCTTTGTTTTAAATTCTCTGAAATCGATATGCAAATGTTTCATAGTGCTTTAGAAGAGTGCGTATGGCTACTATATTTTATGTTTTTTGTTTTTTTTTGTTTTCATCTCATGACAGCAGACTGAAGCTGTTTCACCATCAGACGCAACCAGGAATGGAACAATTTAAATCTCTTTCCCACGACGCAAGAAATTGTAGTTTAAAGTGAAAGTCAACCAAAAACGTTTCTGGACAATAATATGTTATATGTGACCTCACTCATCTAAACATGACATTCTGATTAATATTACATTGATGGAATAAGGCTTATGAAGCAAAATCCATCCATTTTTATCTATCTCGGGGGGGGGGGGGGGGGGGGGCGGCCATTTTGCCACTTGCTGTCGACTGAAGATGACATCACAGTTGCTCAGGCAACGACCAATCACAGCTCACCTGTTTCGTTTTGTTTTTTTTCTGAAGCTGCGCTGTGATTGGATGTTACCTCAGCAATTGTGATGTAATCTTCAGCCGACAGCATGTGTCAAAATGGCCGCCCCCATGAGATGGATAAAAACTAATGGATTTTGCTGCGTCACTCATATTCCAATATTAACCAGAATACCATATTTAGACTAGTGGGGGCTGCATAAAACATTTTGGGGGTTGACTTCCCCTTTAATTCCCGTCAGACATCGTGATGGCAAATTTATTTTTTTGGGTTCCCGTATCATTTATAAGTTGCCTTCATTACTGGGGCCCGCTGCATCGAATTAAACGGCACCAAAGATTCACCATCAGTCCTCATCGAACCAATTTGGAAATCACTGGAAGGTCACATACAACTGCACAAAGATTTTGTGTGTTTTTCAGCTTTTTTTTTTTTTATTTTTTTTTTTTTTATTTTTTTATTTTTTTTAAAGTTATCTTTATAAATGTTGTGGTACATGAAGATTTTCCAAGAAAGCATTTAATTGAAGTGAGTTATTTTTAAAAGGGTTAACATTTTCGTTTTCTGTCTGGTTACACTAAATGAGAACAAGAAAATAAAGTCATAATATCAATGACAAAGTTTTGATGGACGAATTAAGCTTCATGAAACAACTTGTGATATTCTTTGACTCCTCTAACATGGCACTCTCAAAAGAAGCAGCGGAAATTTAATGTCTGCTGCACCATTCTTATCTTTAAACCAAGGGCGCCATCTAGAGGAGTGAAAAAATATTGTAAATAAGTGTTTCATGAAGCTTCATTTCCCCATCGCTACTCACTACCCTGTGCCAAAAAAAAAGTGGCCAACTGAAGGATCTTGTCCATTTTATGACTTTTTTTTTTTTTTTTTTTTTTAAATCCTGCCACGTAACTGGAAAATTTGGAGTCAAAAACAAAAAAAGAGAATCAACCCAAAACTTGTGTTTTGTTTTTGCAATCGTGAATCCGAAGCAAATGAAGGATAAAACGCAATTCATCACGAGAAGGCCGAGTGCCGTTTATTTGAACTCAAACTTGCATGAGATGCTTGAATGATTTTCCACTTGTCTGACTTTGCGTGTAATCTGAAAGGGGCCAGACGAATTCATGTGCAGTGCACATCCTCTGAATGTGAAATTGTCAATTTGTTTTTGTTTTGGTTTTGAATGTTTTCTTTGAAAAAGGTGAAATATGTTAAAATTGTGATTTTTTTTTTTTTTTTTAATCATTTTAACTCTTCTTGGTGATTTGTGTAACAAATAAGATGAAGAAAAGAAACCTTAGTTAAAAAGCAACTTCTCAAAACTGGGCCACAACAAAAAGTACTGTAATATTCTCAATTGACACGAGAGGGCGCCAGAGAGATTCTTGTTTTTAGGCTTATACTACATTTTGTGTTGCAAGTCATATCCATACATCTGTTCAAGTCATTTTTCTCTCTTTTTTTTCTTTTTCTCAACCTTCTTACTGACCAGGTGCCAGCCTTCTACTCTATATTAATGGAGAGTTGTGAATACTTCTACAAGAGGGCAGATATGGTTTTGTCTATTTATTATTAGAAGCACACAAAGCAATTTGTACATACTATATTTATTCTATATATAAGATTGTTTATTGTGTCCTGTCGTTGTGGCTTTGTTTGTCACCCTTTTTTTTTTTTTTTTCGCAAATGGCCAGTTGTTTGTTTTGTGTTTTTGTTGTTTGCCACAACGGTGGTGAAATGTTGCATGGTGCCTAATAACGACATAGAACGGCCTTAAATTAACCTCTGAGAGCCAAGCTCAACTTAGAGTAACCAATCAGCAGCTTGGCCGCGCCTTAAATGACTGTAGCCCTGATTTAATAAATGATTTACAATACTTTGATTGTGATATGCAATATGACGTAATATTGTAACTTTCGAGTGACTCGGTTGACGCGCTTGACTTTCACGTGTAATATGTACACAAAGTGCAAACACACCTCAGCAGTTTGGGTGCACATGTTCCTGGATAAAGATGGGCATAAAAACAGAAGAAGCATTTCATCTAACAAAGAGCAGAAATTTGCCGTTGCGTGTCATTCCAGATTGTTGTGCAATCGAAAACACCCAACCAAAACCCACGACTGCCTTTTTTTTTTTTTTTTTTTTTTTTTTTAACCTCAGCGCTTCAACTGAACTCACGAGGAACCAGATGAGCTCTCAGGCTTTCACCATCCACGTTGAAACTGTGACCGACCGCCGTCTCCTGTCACATTTGCTGCACAGAATATCATGAGAAGCGGTTGGGAGGGGGCGGGGCTTGGATAGTCTCACCAGGGGTGTGAAGCTTTTGTGGGGGTTCCCGTGGGTTTCTTTCCTGACTTGCTGGGAATAAACGACTTTATTGTTTCATACCAGTCAACTGTGCGACTGTCTTGTGTTTTTGAAGATAAAAACACGGAACCTACCAAAAGAAAGATTAGAGTCTCTTCTTACATCAGGAAAAAAAAAAAAGTATATTCTATCTGTTTCTGCCATTGCTTTAAGCAACCTCTTCAGGTCAGAGACTGCATCAAAGCCTTCTGTATGCGCTAGCATAAAAAAAAAAAAAAAGTATAAATATGTTTTTGGGACCATGGCAATATATAAAATAGTACGTTATACGTTTTTGGGAGCAAATAAGTTAATAGTCAAGGAGGCCGATAACCAATATTTGAAGCCGATATTCATTTTCAGTAACTATGGGGGAAAAAAAATATTGGGCGGCAACATTTTATTTATTTATTTATTTTTTAATACAAAAGCATTCATGCGTATTGAACAAATTTTCAGACTTTTCAAAATGTTGAAGTTTTTTTTTTTTTTTTTTTTATCTTAGAGTTAGACAATATACGTCATTTTAATTTCTAATTTTTTTTATTTATTTATTTTTTTAATGTTGAAACTGAAATTTAAATTGTAGGCACCTCCGATTAAAAATTGTTTCAGCTTTACCTTTTATCGGCTGTCAGATTTTGTAACAAGGCCGATACCGATATTTGTCAAAATGTCCTATATTGGTCTATCCCTATTTTTTTATTTATTTTTTATTTTTTTATGAAGCATGATAAAGTGATAAGAAAATGAAGCCTCGTGAACCAATTGTGATTTTTCTTTTTACTCCTCTAGATGGTGCACTTGGTTTTTAGATGCAGTGGAAATTTGTCTTTTAACCAAGTGCGCCTAAGGGAGGCAAATAAAATATTGCAAGTGGCATATTTTAGTTTTTACTCCTCTTGATTGAGCGCTTGATTCAAATATGCACTAGTCTCTTCTTTGAACCAAGTGCGCCATCTAGGGGACTAAATAAAAATATTGCAAATGGTTCATGAAGCTTCATTTTCCCATCACGCGTAAAAAAAAAAAAAAAAAAAAAAAAAATATCAATTAAGCAATTATACATTCTTTTTCTAAAGTGGTTATTTTTGTTATGAAGAGAAATTATGTCGCTAGTTTAGCTGTAAATGTGTTTGTGACTTTGCACATCTAATTCAATTTGTAGTAGTGGTAGACAGTACCCGTTACTCATTGACCCCCCCCCCCAAAAAAAAAGAAATAGCATATTGGCTTAATTCCTGGTTAAAGTTGTTAAGAGTTTAATTAGCGTACAATAAAATGTTTCAATTAAATAATAGAATGAAAGAGAACAATGTATAATTTTGAAAACATGAAAACATTTGTGTTGCCGTAAAAGTGACATGACTGGGGAGGAAAAAAAAAAAAAAAACGTTTAGAAGTCGTTAACAGGAGATGACCAGCGTGCTGGCGCTGCTCGTTTGATGACCCGATGGCGGAAGAAGGCCTTTGCCTTCACTTTGGCCTCCTTTGGCCTCTCGGCCTCCTTCTCCAATGTGATCGCTGGAGGATAACTGCACGGAAAGGCCATCGGCTACCTGCACTACCTGGGATGGACCTGCATTGCACAGAGAAAAAACAAACAAAACAAATGACAAAACAGCTGAGCAAATAAATAAATAAAAAATTATAACTGGCGTACCATCTCCATGACTGCACATATCAAGAGTATCCATCATTATGCTCCCCAGCTCCCTACGGGACAGCTTCTATACACAGACAAGTAAATATTCATTAAATTGAGCTTTGCGCGAATAAAAATAAAATAAAATAAAATAAAATAAAATAAAATAAAATAAAATATATATATATATATATATATATATATATATATATATATATATATATATATATATATATATATATATATATACATAAAAATAAAAGTAAAAATAAAAATAAAAATACAATTAAAAATAAAAATACAAATAACATAAATAAAATAAAATACAATACAATACAATAAAATAAAAAGAAATTCAATAAAAATATATAAAAATAAAAATAAAATAAAATAAAATAAAATAAAATAAAATAAAATAAAATAAAATAAAATAAAATAAAATAAAATAAAATAAAAATATATATATATATATACATAAAAATAAAAGTAAAAATAAAAATAAAAATACAATTAAAAATAAAAATAACATAAATAAAATAAAATACAATACAATACAATAAAATAAAAAGAAATTCAATAAAAATAAATAAAAATAAAAATAAAATAAAATAAAATAAATTAAAAAAATATATATATATACATAAAAATAAAAGTAAAAATAAAAATAAAAATACAATTAAAAATAAAAATACAAATAACATAAATAAAATAAAATACAATACAATACAATAAAATAAAAAGAAATTCAATAAAAATTAATAAAAATAAAAATAAAATAAAAATAAAATAAAATAAAATAAAATAAAATAAAATAAAATAGTGGTTCAGAAAATTGATGCATGGATGGATGGAATTAAATTAAATGTAATTAAATTTAATTAATGTGACTGTGGGAGGAGAAAAACGAATAAACAAGAGACGATACCTTATTGCGTAGCTGCAGAAGTAACATGAGTGCGTCTCTGAACTTTCCCTCCGTCAAAGATGGCTCCTCCTCCCTGTCCGTCCCGTCCACAGCTGCCTTGTCCTGCTCTTCATCCAGCCTCTAACAGGATACAATATTAATATAGCAATAATTAATAAAGTTCAGAAACACATACTCAAAAACCAATGCGCTTGATTTCTTTTCTATCAGTGTTCATTTTGGCAAGAAATTTTAATTGTGTTTTAGTTATAGTCTTTTGACTAAAATTAATTAAAGTTTCAGTCATAATTTAGTCATCTGATTGTATTTGAGTTTTAATCCAATTTTACTCAATGAAAATGAAGGGCAATTTTAGTCGACTAAATTGACAGTTTCTATTTTAGTTTTCGTTTAATTTTGGTCTGGGGAAAAAAAAAAAATTGTGAGGAAAATTATGACAAAAATTTGTCATTGACAAAATGATCACTGCTAACAATGGAATGTTCGCCAATTGGAAGCCAAACTTTGTAAGGAGACAGCTGTTGACACACGTGCACTGAGCTGTTTAATAACAGAAGAGACAAAACAAATGAGTCAGCAGAGGGCAAACACGTTCATTGCCTTGAAAATAACACGATACTCATGAAGCATTCCCTTCACAATATCAAATATTTGCCGATTGTATCCCTCTGGATCTTATACAGCAATTAACTCCCTGGGAATTTTTGATGGAAGATGTACCGAACTGTAAAAATGTTGATTTGTGTCGAGGTCATTTTTTCTGCCACTAGATGGCATAATTGCACTTGTAAGACGGTGTCATCTCAGTGGATTTTTCTTTTCATATTAATTAAGAGCTATCTCATCTTTAACATCAAGTAACTTGTGAATTTTTTTTCACATTTTAAAAATGGTAAAATACAACTTGACCACAGTCTCCACAAATCGATGCATTATTATTACATTTATGACTGCTAAATGTTGACATTAACATGTCTGCTGTTTTGCGACTTAATGACCACTCCCAAGTAAGTGAGTGGTCATTAATCACGCATTTAAAAAAAAAAAAAAAAAAAAGATAGTGGTGGTAAAGGAACTTTAAATTAGCTCAAAATTAACACACTAATTTTGACACCCCTAATTGTAATAAAATGTAATATGTTTTAATGTTATGTTTTTGTTTCATGTTACGAACTTTCGATTTATTATTATTATTATTATTATTTTGTTTTTTTTATTATTATTGTTTTTATTATATTTGTAGGATCTCTCTGAAAGATTCAAAACTGAATTATTATTTTTGTAAGTGCAAAATTTTTGCTATACCGCTCATCTTTTCATTGAGTCAATATCTCCAGCTATCACATGATGAGCTATTGGAATGTTTTTGTTTTTTGCAGAAATTAAAGGTTTTCTTCCATGAAGTCGATCCTTGCAGGATAAACGACAATAACAGCTTGCGGAATTGCCAAGTTCATACTGAGCAAAATATGAAAATGCATGTTTTTCCTTCGCCCACCTTCTCCTCACGAGCTCGGCTGCTTGCTGAGAACTCGTCTTCCTGTTGCCGTTTCCAGCTGCAGCATCCCCTGTCGTCACTGCCGGGGCGGCTGTCGCGCAGGCCGCACTTTGAGAGGTGCTGATGGACCGCGTGACTCGGACAACTTTAACAACAGGGCATAAGAGGAGCGGAGTGGAGTTTTTAGGTGTTTTCTTTCAACGATTGTGCTTTTTGCTTGAGATGTTGAAAACGAGCTCACCTTCCGGCCCAGCCATGCGATGCGCTGACGCGGTTCCTCGCCTCCAAAAGGCGCCGCTGGCTTTCATCGCTGGAGCCCCCGTCGACTTCCTCCTCTTCATCAGAGGCGGCTCTTCCCTCCACGGCTCTCTGCAGGCACTCGGCATCTGCAAAAACGAACCCGCTCGTTCGCGTCACCGTCTAAACACCACATGGACAACTTTGTGGCATCTTGGTGCCAAGGAACTATGTTGAAGTGAATAGAGATGTGCTTTATTAGCCATGTTGTGGCAATTCTGAACATCACAGGAGGGTGAGGGGTCAATTTCTTCACTTTTCTCGGCAGGCGGGCCTCACTCCTGACATGCTCCAATAAGGAAAAAATAAATAAATAAAAATATTTGATTTGATATCTTTTTTTTTCCGAATTTATTTTATTTTTTTTATGTGAGAGCCTAAGTCTATCTCTATTATTGATCAATAATGGTAAAGACACTATAAAATCATATGTATCAATGTTTTTATGCCGTCTTGTGTAACAATCCGCAGTATGACGCCGCGCCACAAGGTGGCGCCCCTTGTTTTTGTTGTGCCTGTGCAGCGCTTTTGGGTTTAATCGTGACGCCAGGTAGTACCAAGAAGCCTACTTTTTACTATTAATAAAGTAAACATGCGCACTTCTAGTTCCTTTATTTGCGCTCCATTTTTATTTTTTATTTTTGCTATCAGCGCCGTCCATGGCTAAACATACTGATATGTGTCAATACCTAACATGCGTAAAGTCCTAGTTTCAAAACGTTTTGATTATTTACATTTTTTTAGACATTCATATTGAAGGTAATCAATACAGGAAAATCCTCTGTATGCAAAAATATATTTGACATCTCCAGAAAACAATCATCAAACTTCATTTGGAACACGTAAACGGTAAAGGAAGAGTTTGAAAAAGTTCCATTTTAAATATTTTAACTATCAATAATTCATTGAAATACTCATATCAGTAAAATGAATAGATTTCCAACAGGAAGTTGATGTCATTTCCGTTATTGACCAAGAATATGAGGCGTTTATTATTCATCTGTTCCTCACCCGTCTTACAATATGAGTCGACTCCTCTTGCTGAGGCGCTTTCAGGAAGACACACGCAGCCGGATCTGGAGGAGAAGGAGAACATTCGGAAACAGTACTCATGCGCTTTCACACGCCACCTGAAGTATGTACATGACCACATAGTTGTCGTTACAGGTAGAGGCCTGCATCCAGAGGATTTCTCCTCTCTCTCTCTCTCGCTCTCTCGTATTTTTGTAGAAAGGTGAGGTTGGAAGTTGTGTTTACACTGTTGTGGGAGTGAACGCAGCTGAGTTAAAGTGGAAGTCAACCCCCACAAAAACATTTTTTGACAGTAATATATTTTATGGCAAAATGGCCGCCCCCTGAGATTGATAAAAATGGCTGTATTTTGCTACATAACTCGTAATATTAGTCAGAATGTCATGTTTTAGACGAGTGAGGACAAATATAACATATTGTCAAGAAATGTTGAAGGTTGGCTTCCACTTTAACTTCCTAGCAGCTCTGTCATGACTAGGGTCATGCAAGGGTTATGTTTACTGTCATGACTAGGCTTGGCCTGATTATTTCAACAACGCTATACAATATTTAATGAAAACATTTAAGGACTGACACAATGTCATGACTAAGGTCATGCAAGGGTTATGTTTAGTACTGTCATGACTAGGGTCATGCAAGGGTTATGTTTACTGTCACGACTAGGGTCATGCAAGTGTTATGTTTACTGTCATGACTAGGGTCATGCAAGGGTTATGCTTAGTGTCACGACTAGGGTCATGCAAGGGTTATGCTTACTGTCACGACTAGGGTCATGCAAGGGTTATGCTTACTGTCACGATTAGGGTCATGCAAGGGTTATGCTTACTGTCACGACTAGGGTCATGCAAGGGTTATGTTTACTGTCACGACTCGGGTCAGGCAAGGGTTATGTTTACTGTCACGACTAGGGTCATGCAAGGGTTATGCTTACTGTCACGACTAGGGTCATGCAAGGGTTATGCTTACTGTCACGACTAGGGTCATGCAAGGGTTATGCTTACTGTCACGATTAGGGTCATGCAAGGGTTATGCTTACTGTCGCGACTAGGGTCATGCAAGGGTTATGTTTACTGTCACGACTAGGGTCATGCAAGGGTTATGCTTACTGTCACGACTAGGGTCATGCAAGTGTTATGTTTACTGTCATGACTTGGGTCATGCAAGGGTTATGCTTACTGTCACGACTAGGGTCATGCAAGGGTTATGCTTACTGTCACGACTAGGGTCATGCAAGTGTTATGTTTACTGTCATGACTAGGGTCATGCAAGGGTTATGCTTACTGTCACGACTAGGGTCATGCAAGGGTTATGCTTACTGTCACGACTAGGGTCATGCAAGTGTTATGTTTACTGTCATGACTAGGGTCATGCAAGGGTTATGCTTACTGTCACGACTAGGGTCATGCAAGGGTTATGCTTACTGTCACGACTAGGGTCATGCAAGGGTTATGCTTACTGTCACGACTAGGGTCAGGCAAGGGTTATGTTTACTGTCATGACTAGGGTCACGCAAGGGTTATGCTTACTGTCATGACTAGGGTCAGGCAAGGGTTATGTTTGGGTCATGACCGTGTGGTCAAGTGTCTGTTTTGAACTGATGTAACCAGTATCTCGTTTCACCTGGTAAGACGCTATGTGATGTCAGGAATCTTTAATCTCTATATGGTCAACAGCCAATCTGATAATTCCATGTCAGTCCTGTTACCCACATGTCTAGCCAATCAGATCGATTCGCTGTCTATATAAGTTGGGAAGTGTGTTTTTGTCAGATTATTACTTCTGTTACCTCTGTCTCGCTGTGCACCTCCACGGCCCAAGTTAGCTTCACGTCTCTTGATGTTATGTGAATAAAGTGGTCAAATCTTATTTGTGTCTGCGTTTTTGTGATCCAACCTCAGAAGAAGCTCAATTCACCCCTTCAAATCCTGCGCAGGACAAGCGCGTGCATATCTTTGACATTTCGGAAGCAGAAATAAACTCGCCGGAGTCCGCCAAACGCGACGCATCAACATAACACGTGTCCACACTACCTGTACTGCTGCAGTTCACTCTCCAGCTGCTCGATCCTGGACTGAAGCCGCGGCACGGATCCGGCCTGTTCCTGAATCCTTCGCACCCGCTCCAGGCCCAAGCTCAAAGCCTCCCTGGCCTCCTCTGCCCGTCTCCTGGACGGACGTCATGAACACGACGGCATTTGAAACAACATCGGCTGATGGTTTTGAACGCGCCGCGATCCAACCTAATTTGGACGTTCTCCCTCCTGAGCGCAGATTCCACCCCCTGAAGCTTGCTGACTTCCTGGTACGCCCAGCGCAGCTCCTCCTCCAGCCGCTGGTTGAACTTGATGGCCTCCTCCAGCTGCCCGTCGCGCGAGGAACGAATCAGCTGCAGCTCTCTTAAAAGCGGGTCCCTCGTGTCCCAGCGTCTCCCCAACCTCCTGCCGCCGTTTCCTCCGGCGACGCTCGTCTGGCCTTGAATCCGCCGCGTGGGCACCAGTTTGCCCTGCGTGAGGGAAATGGAAGTGGCGGGCGACGGAACGCGGACGGGCGCCGGCCGCGTGCGGCCCCGCTCTCGCCTCAGAGCCACTTCGAGGGCCAAACAGCGGGCGTCGCTACCCTGCAGCGCTGATCGGAGGTCCTCCACGAGTTCCCGCAGAGCGGCTAACTCTTCTGGGGGTGACGAAAGGAAGTAGAACTGATCAACGTGTGCTCGTAGCAAAAATGATCTTCATATTCTACTTTTGATTTTGAATCGTTGAATATCACGTCAGGGTTTGTTCAAGTTCACAAATATTCGAGTTTTAATGTTCTTTCTTTTCGCAATGATATTCTCAACATGTTCAATCCGGCGAACGTTTGCAAACTTGAACGATCCCTGACATGAAATCAATATTCGCCTGCATTGCAAATGTTCGCCCCTCGAATGTTCGTTTTTTTTTTCAGCTAACATTAGCATTAGCATTTTTTGTTATGTTGTTTTTTGTGTATCCATTTCCTTTTTTTGAAAGTATGAGCACTACGCAAATTAATCAAAACGTTCAACTATTTTGCGTGTGGAAATTTCCCACCCCAATCTGTTTCCAAAACAGCTGCTTGATTATGAAGAAAATATTAATCACGATTATTTTGGTAATAATTGAAATCGCGATTAGGACGATTAGTTATTTTTTTGCTACAAGCAAACAAAACAAGAAAATGTTTAAACGTACAAATTATTAAGACAAATAAACTTCTTTAAAACACTTATAATTATGCAAGTTCCTTTTGGATCAAAAGTTATTTTAATATTTAAAAAATGTATACATTTAAACAACTCAAAATTGTTATTACTAGGGGTGTGAATTGCCTCGTACCTGACGATTCGATTCGTATCACGATTCACAGGTCACGATTCGATTCGATACCGATTAATCCCGATACGAATTTATAAGTCGATTGTTGCGATTTTTTTTTCATTCAAATTTAGAAAATACTAATCAGTAAGCTTGTAGAGTGTAAGATTTATATGAACATGTATTATTTATTTATCTGAAATTTCAGTCTTATACAGGTTGTAATCTGTTTCATGTTTGAACAGCATTAAAATAAAATATTAAGGCTTAAAATTCCGTTCATATAACATTCTTCCATGCTCAAGGTGTGAATCCTAACCCGAAGTCAGACGTTTTGTTGAATATTTTTCCATTAAAAATGGAAGTTTAAAAATCGATTCACACACACACAAAAAAAAAAAAAAAAGCAATGATAAGACGTTGAATCGGTAAGACTGCCGAATGAACAATTCTGAGCTCTTAAAAAAAAAAAAAAAAAAAAAAAAATCTATTTTTTTTTATTGAATCGATTCAAGAATCGCGCGATGTAGTATCGCGATATATCGCCGAATCGATTTTTTTTAACACCCCTAGTTATTACTAATCAATTTTTGGACGATTATGCTGCTTTTGTAATTGTGCAGTGTAACAAAAATAATTGTAATTGGAATTGAATTTTGATTAATTGCGCAATAATTGACAGTTTAAATAAATGCTTAGTTTTGTACTTGGGTACATGTCAGAGCCGGTACTTTTTTTTTGTTTAACTTCAGTAAAGGAGTTGTCTGTACTTCTAATATTGCCATCTCTGTAAATGAGAGACAGCAGCTTCACATAATCTGGGCCGACAACGTTCGATTCTAGTCTGTGAGGGGGGCACCACTGCGGTCAACGGGGGGGGGGGGGGGCTGACAGATACGCAGGGTCCCACGTTGCATGTTAGCCCCCAGATCGACGCCCCTTGAAAGAGTAGTCACGTAAAAACGAGAGACTGAGAAAGGCTGTCTACGTCATCGATGGTGAAACGTATTTGCAAGCGAACGTCAAAAGTGTTTGCCAAAACGCAACATGCAAAGCGTACCAGCAGAAACGTCCTCCGCGGATCCGTGTCGCCCGTTCGGATTCCTCGTCAGGTCAAAAGTGACAAATTTCCTCCTTCTCACACGAGGCCAGCGAAGCCTGATGTGTCTCTCCACCAGCTCCGTCTCCTCAGTCACGGGCAGTCGCCACGCGCATTCCCCCGCGACGGCGCCTGCGCGCGCGGAACGCACGCGAAAGAAGCCGCACAGACGCGAGTGGAAGTCCTTGAACGCCATCTGACGAGGCACCGCGCAGCACACGTCTCCGAATTCGTCCTCGTCTTCGTCGCCGCCGCCTCCGTCATCCGCGGCTCCTTTCATCGTCTTCTTCGCTTTCCGAGCTCCGGTGACGCCGAGCACGGCGCAGAGGGTGCTGAAGTCCTCCGCCGACACTTTCTCGTCCCGGTTGGGGTAGGCAAGATGGTGGAAGACCTCCTGCAAGTATTGGTCAATTCCGGTGGCCAGGACGACGATTTCGTTCTCCACGCCGGGATCGGGGCGGTGGTGGTGGGCCAAGGCGCTTCGGAGCCACTCGCTCCTCCGAGCTGCTCTCGGCCAAGGCTGGACGGACTTCAACGCGAAAGTGGCGCGCTCCATCATCCAACATTCACTTCTTCTATTTTTTGTTTGTTTGTTTCGATTAAAATCTCACCAAAGAAATTGGATACGGCAAAGATTGCGATTCGAAATGTATCGTCCCACCTAAGCTAAATGCGAGTCTGAAAGTTACTACATGGAGAAAACAAAGTCCCATTCAAGCCTGGCCTGGCTCCGCCCTCCAATGCAAATTTTTCTGACTGTGATGGTCTGTGACTACCAATAAGGTGCCCACCTTGTATTTATTTATTATTACGGACTTTTTTTCTTTTTATCCAATGACTGAAAAAGAAAATGGATGGTGGATGTCTTCTATGGCAAAACGTTTGAGGGTTAATTTTATGATGTACTATAGTGCATATAGGTGAGATGGAGACTTTTTTTTAATTTTTTTTAATGCTAAACATTTTTCTTAAACCGCCTCCTCCTCCTTCACTTTTTCTGTATGTGGCTCTGAATGGGAAAAGTTTAAAAAAATAAATAAAATAAAAACACAGTTGCCTGTATTAGCGGATAGAACTTTACTTTCTAACGCTTGACTCATCAGACCACAAGTGCCAATTGAAACCAACTGTTTCCGTAATGTGCACCTTAATTCATCCTTGATTTCTTTAGTCGTACATCGTGTGTTAAGGCAAGGCAAGGCAAGGCAAGTTTATTTGTATAGCACATTTCATACACAAGGCAACTCAATGTGCTTTACACGAGGAAAGACAACACATAAGCATCAAGAAACAGTAGTTAACATTCAGAGGAAGAAAAATAAATGAAAATAGGTTACAAACTAACAATCTTAAAACATTATTCAACAAACTTTAACATAAGGAAGTTTAAAATGATAATGATAAAAAAATAAAAAATAAAAAAAAATAAAAAAAAAAAATAAAATAAAAAATAAAAAAATAAAAATAAAAATAAAAATAAAAATAAAAATAAAAATAATAATTAAGGGCTGTATGTATAAGTTTTACTCCTTCACTTATCCCAGGCAGCAAATTGCTGACTTTATTCATGCCTTCAAGTGTGGCGACAACACACAAACATCCAAAACGAAACCCTTGCTGTCAGTTCTTTCCGTGGCTGACGTCAAAGAGAAACTTCTGTCAAAGTAAACAGCTTTTCCCCACCCTGACCTCAGCGCGTGTCATTCATTTGACAGCCCGAAGCAAAGATACACTCACCTGGGCATGATTAGACCACACCGTGCAGGTTGCATCACATGCATTCCACGTTGTGGGGCGAGCACATTACATTTGGCAGGAAAAATGCACTTAGGCATGTGTACAAAAAGAAAAAAAAAAAACACAGGAAAAGAGTCAATTTATACAAAGTATGACAATTATGCACATAGTCAGATGTTGCAGAAATGGAAAAAAATAAAAAAAAATAATGGAATTGAGGACACGAGCATTCTAGCCAAACATCCGCCCAGCTACAAGAATTATTTAATCCCCTTTGGTAAAGAAAAGAAAGAATGGATTTTTTTTTTTTTGTCCGTTTGAGAAGCTCAGCCGTCTGTCCTTCTGTTGTTCTCCTGACCTCTCAGCTGCTGCCAGCAACGGGTGAAAGGACCTTATCTAAAAATGAAAGGATGGGAGCATGGAAGGGGCAATAAATAAAAAAAGAGGGGGTCGGCAGCTTTGTGAGCGTGCGTGTGTGGGTTTCGGTGTGTGCGCATAGAGATAAACCCAATTGGCCGGTTGTTCACCTTTTGGAGGTGGAGTGAAGCACTATCGTATCGGCAGGCTTTGCGTTGGCTGCCATATGCTCATCTGAAGGTCAAATGGAGTCTAACTTACGCTTTCCAGATGTTTGGTTTTTTTATTTTTATTTTTTTGCTGCCACTGTTTCTCTGTGCCAGTTATATCAACTTGTTACTGCATTGTTTCATGTGTACTTGATTTATTTTTTATTTATTTCTTTTTTTAATGTGCAGTCACTTTCACTGTCAAGCCCATATTTTATCAATTGTGAGACCTGCTGAATGTGAGTTCACATCATGGAACACACTTTTTACAATCATAACTGCCATCCAAGTATAGGAAGAAAAAAAACAGAATTCAAATGATATAAATATCAGAACTTTAAAAAGTAGAATATATTTTAATTCCTGTATTTTGATTCACACACAAATGTTGCCTCACTTCATGTACAGTCATGGATGCTCCCACGTGTCACATATGCATGCAGGTACTTAAGTCTTTGTTGTAATAGCGATCACTCAAACTAAAAACTACTGTTAGTTATTTAAAAAAAAAAAGCCAAAAGGTATTATTGAAGAAAGAAAGAAAGAACGAACGAACGAACGAACGAACGAACGAACGAACGAACGAACGAACGAACGAACGAACGAACGAACGAACGAAAGAAAGAAAGAAAGAAAGAAAGAAAGAAAGAAAGAAAGAAAGAAAGAAAGAAAGAAAGAAAGAAAGAAGTAAACAGCTAAACATGATAACAGTTTTCATTTTTCTGGTCTGGCCGTGCAGTTTAGTTGAGTTTGGTTTGGCGAAGTGATCTACCATCTGCACTACTGCAAGAAATGGATCCAGCACAAGTCAGTTAGTCATCCCTGGAGCGTAATGTTGGAACCAACATTGAATCTTGGTTATGACAGAGGGAATATCAAGCTCTAATTGAAAAAAAGAAACAGTATATTTACCATTCGGATGCAAAATACTGTTAAAGAAAGATATGGTCAAGGAAAAGAAGAAAAGGAAAGGAAAAGATGTTGGGGAAAAATGTGAGATTTGAAGGGTGAAAAACAATCAAACAAGGACTGACACAAAGTAATGACTAGGGTCATGCAAGGGTTATGTTTACGGTCATGATTAGGGTCATGCAAGGGTTATGTTTACGGTCATGACTAGGGTCATGCAGGGTTAGGCTTAGTACTGTCTTGACTAGGGTCATGCAAGCTTTATGTTTACGGTCATGACTAGGGTCATGCAAGGGTTATGATTAGTACTGGCTTGACTAGGGTCATGCAAGCTTTATGTTTACGGTCATGACTAGGGTCATGCAAGGGTTATGTTTAGTACTGTCATGACTAGGGTCATGCAAGGGTTATGATTAGTACTGGCTTGACTAGGGTCATGCAAGCTTTATGTTTACGGTCATGACTAGGGTCATGCAAGGGTTATGCTTAGTACTGGCTTGACTAGGGTCATGCAAGCTTTATGTTTACGATCTTGACTAGGGTCATGCAGGGGTTATGCTTGTTGTCATGACTTGGGTCATGCAAGGGTTATGTTTAGGCCATGCAAGGGTTAAGTTTGGGTTATGCTTGGGTCATAACCGTGTGGTCAAGTGTCTGTTTTGAACTGATGTAACCAGCATCTGGTTTCAACTGGTAAGACGCTATGTGATGTCAGGAGCTATGCGATGTCAGGAATCTTTAATCTCTTTATCTGGTCAACAGCCAATCAAATAATTCCAAGTCAGTCCTGTTACCCACATGTCTAGCCACAGCCAATCAGATCGATTCACCTTCTATATAAGCCTGTCTGAGAAGCGCGCGTTTTGTCGGATTATTACTTCTGTTACCTCTGTCTCCCTGTGCACCTCCAAAGCCCAAGTTAGCTTCGCGTCTCTTGATGTTATGTGAAAAAAGGTGTCAAAATCTTATTTTGTGTCTGCGCTTTGGGATCCAACCTCAGAACATAACACTGGATGGGAAACACTTCATTCCTTAGTCACATATGGTCACATTGATATGAGTTATGTCGTCAAGTCGATAATAAACTGTGTGCATTGTTGAGGCACTCGCGGGACATCTTGGGAACACGACATCCTCTTTAATAGTGTGCATAAAAGTTTCACAAAGGTGTGTGGGTGGAAATAATCACACTTCACGTGTTAAGTTCCCTCGTTCCCAAACACGAATCACGCAATCAGTGATCGATGAGGATCGTGTCAACATGGGTTTTGACATGAGGAATTAAGGTTCGACTGGGAGTGGGCTCAGAGTTCATTGCTTCAATGCAGATGTGATTTATGGGCCGGTGTGTGTGCGTGCGTGCGTGTGTGTGCTTTGGGGTTAATGACTATGCTAATTTCCTCATTCCCGAGATAGAGAAAAGAGAGATAGAAGCAGCACATTTGAGCTGTCCATGATGTGCAGAAATTCAAATGTTCACCCTCTCACAAATACTCATGGGACTTCGTATTACCTCGCTTCGAGCCAGCGAAGAGGCAGGATGAGGTTTATGGAGAGCAGATGAGGCATGTGGCTACACGTAGCGCCAATACCAAGCTAACACATATTGACATGAAAACAATGGAGCCTGGGTGTGACTGAACTGATACATCTTCCATGTTTATTTGCAAATATGTCTCAATTCTAATGGCGGCCTTAGCTGCTGTAATTGTTTGGAGGTTCCAGCTTGGTTTGTCAGTTTGTTATTCCTTCCACATGTTTCCCTTGGCACTTCGTTTTGAAATTTCATCCAGGTCAAGAGTAGCCAAGTTTTCTTTTATTTTGTTTTTCAGAACAAATCTGAATCTGTGCAGTACAGATGATTATTATTATTATTTTTTAAATAATAATAATAAATGTCAAAACCAGGTCATTAGTGATAACACCAGCTCTATAAATGCAAATGAGTCACACACCCAAATGAGTTTATAAAATATAATTCTGTATTTACATTGAAAAGAAATGTAACTATTCTTTACAGTGAAGTGAATACAGTTTATGTAAACATCAAACAGACTGACTGCTTGGACAAAGCAGCATCTGGCACCCTACTTGTATAAATAAAGCTGTGCAAACCCAGTGAAAACAGGAATATGGGGGGGGCATGTGGGCCCCCAAAAGCTTCATCTGACTCCTTGACAACCTGCTGAGTAACATGACTTACAACTTTGTCTGTCTTCACACACAATCACAAAATCAACAAGTCACGTCGAAAGACTTTGAGCCCTGAGCAAGCACACGCATACGAGGCCCATTGAGTCCAAACACTGCAGTACGTACTCCCATAATAAATACTCCTTTGGACTGAAACGAAACAAAAAGTTACAACTCATTAATTGTTGCACTCAATTTAGCATTGACTCATCTTGACATAATTACTGACTTTCAAAATTTCAATGTAATTTTGAACAGCCATAGAACACAATTTTATTGAGGACTCGTATCTTCTAGGCGTTTACTACTAAAGCGTGCACTTATTTTAAGTGATTACCAGACAATCATACATTAAAAAATAATGCAAATATTGTTGTAATGTTGGCACTGGCAGTAATTTGGGGAATCACAGGGGATGACTTTAGGCCCGAAAGTAACAAATCGCGTATGATGCCATTTTACTGCCACCATCTGGTTGACAGCTAGAAGTACAATATGGGAGTCACTTCCGTTCATTCATAATTTTTGCAGTTGTATCTGGTGGTGAAGCAGAGACTGATGCTGTGAACTGAAGTGACATCTACGGTAACCTTTCTGGATTGGTGCTGCAAAAGAGAGTTTCTTTCTCATTTAGTTTCTCAAAATCCTTTTGTACAGCGCTCAAAAGTAAATATTTGTGTCGAAGACGTCAGTGCCATCAGAAATACACACATTTTGTGTCATTGTATAGAGATAAGTTAAATTGCTTAGCCCTGCTGTCAATATCACAATGTACTCTGAAGGGCTGTTCTGATGTAAACAACTACCGCTTATGATTTGATAACAAATTCAGTATTCTAATTTCAAAACATTTGTGTATGCGGAAGATTGAGGCCAGATTCACATTTCACATGTTTCTGCCAAATTTCACATTGTTTTCACAAATACATACGATTGGAAAAAAGAAAAGGAAGAAAAAATAAAATATTGTAAAACAATTCTTATAGTGTTATTGATAGAATGTAAAACATTAGGAATGTTTCATTCACATTCATTCTTTTCTTCTTCTTTTTTTTCTTTTGGGCATACGTTTCCCATTAAACCAATTCGTCAGACTTCGGACGCCTTCGTGTAAACTCGTAAATAATGGGCGTGCTCGGCGGTACAATCGGATGATCCCGAATGGGCGGAGACAAGGAGGAGGAAGCGGTGACTGTGCTGCTGACAGCCTCTCGGAACCGGCGTCGTGTATCATCTTCTCACCAAGGCACTGCGGGCACTTCCATCCCACGTCCTGACAGCGACAACACCGACTTTCTGAGCCCAGAAGACACATCTATCTTACTCTTAAAGAGATCGTCAGTTTCCTTTCCATCGAGGCGACACTTGCATGCTCCCGTTTTCTCCAAATATCCCAAGAAGGGCCCGGGGCATTAACGGGTAAAACGTCGGTGGGATGGAAACGCAGATCCATGTGCCCGTCGGATCGCCGGTGATACGAAAGATTCACGTGTTTGTCGACGAGCACAATGTGACGGAGGGAGCGATGAAGATCATGAAGGAGCTGAGACCGGCGTGGGACACGAACCATGTCAAGACGAAGGTATGGCGATCGCGAAGCTAGCTGCGCGCTATATGCTAGCGGGCTCAACCAAGATTGACACGAATGTACATAATAAAAGTACGCGCTGCAGAATCATGGGACGATCAGAGGAAGCCCTGAAAAGCATCAAATTCATTTATTTCTTACCACACCACTTTAACCTTTTAGGGCCTAAATATTAGCTCAGGGCCCGCATGGTAGAAAATATATTACTAAGTGGGCCGGATAGGTAAAATAATGGTATATAACTTCAAAACAATTGCCGTCAATTATACGAAGATTTTTTCGATTTTTGGGCAAATTACGGAGCTCAACTGTAATCTATTGTTAAAAAAAAATAACACAAATGCAAACGAAACGCAGCAGCAGTTTGCCTGTATGAGTTCCGGACGTGTTAAATCTGTTTTGCATATATAGAGTTCCCAGAATGCATTGTGTGGCACAGTTAATGAAGTTAATGAAGATGTTAATCCTTATCATATGTAATTGTGGTACCAGTAATTGAATTTGTGTCATATTTAAAACGTTTATGTTGGTCCATGATTAAAAAAAAAAAATATATATATTTTTTTTAAACAAACCACAACTTTAATTAAGTTGGATGTAAAATAATGACTTCCAGGGCGAGTCAGTAAGTTAGATTACTCATCTTAGGACTGCTTGTGAAATTACAAATTTATATATTTTATTGTGGCTGGTTGATTAATTGGTCCGACAATATTATTATTTATTTTTTTCTTCACTTTACAAAATTGTCTCGCGGGCCGTATTAAACCCCTTTGCGGGCCTGATCCGGCCCGCGGGCCGTATGTTTGACACCCCTGTTTTAGGCAAAAATGACTTCGACAAGTGCTGCAAACTAACAAAAATATTATTATAAATGGCACCAGAAGACTCCATATACTCACAAAAGTATTTAGTGAATAATATTAAAAGTTGTATTGGCATAAACGGGAAGGAAAAAACAGGAGTGTGCAAAACTGATGGTTGACTCTTAGGGGAGAATTTAAATATATTTTAAATATAAAATGTAATTTATAATTTAACAATCTCGGCTAACTAGATTGGGTGTTGGCGTTTTTCGTTAATTTTGTGAATGAGTGAGGTCAACGGATGAGTAATAGCGAACATATACAATCCATATTTTTGAATTATGTGATAAAATGTATTTGTGTTGAACTATTGCTACTTTTGAATGAGTTGGGTCAAAGGATGAAGTGAGAATAAAAATCCGTGTCTTTGTTCATCAATAAAAGGTTTATAGTATGATATTAGTTTTATTTACAGATGCAGCCATTGAAATATGCATTTTAAATAGTATAATTTTACACGCATGTTCTGGCTGACTCTCATTCTCAGATTCACTCGCTTCATCTACTTCAGGTGCTGAAATCTTTTGCATGACACGTCTTGATGCGTCAGGTGGTGAATAATCACTCACATTGATAAGATTGCTGTTTTGCAGTCATGAGGGTGAAATGTGGAACGACTTCATTTCACAGCAGGAACATTTTCTTTACCATCAGCCTCAAAGTTGTTGACAATTGTTAAAAGCAATTGCATTGTTCCAGACAATGGACATTTTCCCTAAACTAATTGGGGAAATTATAAAATGAAATTAACGTAAAAATCTAGAGGAGAGACAGATGAACCCCAACCTACATAATATATTACATTATTGAAATCGAGAACTCAAACACCCTCCTCACTAGGGGTGGGAACCTCTGGGTAATTCACAATACGATACGATATGCAATAGAAGGTTCACGATAAAGATTATCTCACAATATGACGATACCGCGATTATCAATTATATTGGTCAGGTAAAATAAGTCCACGACAATCTACGATAAAACTAATCAAGACATAAGCTGATGTTTTTTTGTTTGTTTTTTCATTGAGAAAACAGTTTCTTTTTGTACCATCACTGAATCACAATATTAAAACTGGTGTTTTCTTCACAGTGAGTACTTTTTAGTGTATTTTGTGTTTAAAAAAATGCAAACCTTCTGTGAACAAATTTGTATCTTTCTTAAACACTATTGTCACGCAACATGGCGGCCAGTCACATAGTCATTTATAAATAAATATATATAAATATGTTTTAAAACTTTAAAATTGAAGATATAATACATTTTTCCATAGAAACGTATGCAAAACTGAGTCACTTTCCGGACAGATAAATGTCTTACACAAGTAAAAGTAAGCTCTTCTTTGCCTGAAGAGGTTCCGTACATTTCCCCGCCACTCTTATGAGGCGCTCCCCCTAGTGGCCCGCCAAGTAATTGCTCAACAAGTAATGGACAATGGAGCCGTTGTAGCGGCTGCATATTAGCCACAAATATCCGTACGTGGCATATTGAGTATCGCGATATCGTCACACTCCTCCTTCCTCACCCCCGACGTGAACCTCGGCTGTCTGTTTACGTCCGTCTGGGTCCAAAGTTGCTGTCTACCGACGTAATGGTCGCCGGTGTTTAGCAGCGTATTGTGTGGCAGGTGGCGGGGATCAGTCACGTAATAGACAAACGATGTTTTTTTTGTATTCGACAGTCACAACACGGATGGCCAGACGGCCCACCTTTGTGCGTTGGCCGCGCGCGCTCGTGGAATGTCAGACATGCGAGCGAGCGCCTGGCATGTGACATATACAAGCCGCGTCGATGTTTATTATTGCCGCGCAGGTTTTTGAGCGCTTGCGTAAATCGTGATTCCAAACTCGCTCAAATCTCCAAAAAAAAAAAAAAAGAGCATAGGTTTTTATTTCCATCTTGATTTCAGTTCTTCACTGATGGGACAACCAACAAACTGGTGGGCTGCTACGTGGACAACAGTCCACAAGATGTGGTCTTGGTACGCGTTTACGGGAACAAGACGGAGCTTATTGTGGACAGAGACAATGAGCTTAAAAGCTTTCAGGTGTGTTTATTGTTCTGGTGAACTGATAAGCTGTTAACCATGAGTATTGGTCTACTCATGTGTGTGTTTTGTTTTTGTTTTTGTTTTGACTCCTCCAGGTGCTGCATGCAAACGGCTGCGCTCCCCGTCTTTACTGCACCTTTCAAAATGGGATCTGCTACGAATACATGCAGGGCGACGCTCTGGGGACGCAAGACGTCCGGGATCCGTCTTTACTCAGGTCGGGACCTGCAAACACAAAATAGAAAAAATAGTTACACACCGTCTCTGGCCAACACACGTTGACCTCTGAACTCAAGACAGTTGGCGCTAATGTTGAACATTCGTGATAGACCGAAACGTTTATTTCAAGGCCGATACCGATTATTAGTCTTCAAGGAGACTGATAACCGATATTTCAAGCTGATATTAATTTGCGGTAAAAGAGAAAATATTAGCATTTTTTTAATTAGTTTTTCTTTTACTTTTAGACATATTAAAATCAAACTTGACTCAATAATTTGTCTATAATTGATTAGATTTTTTTCTATAATTAATGTAATAACTATTATTTTTCATGTACAATTAATACCTTTCAAAAAGTAAAAAAAAAATACATTTTTTACTTAAAAAGTAATTTTTCTATACTGATGACATCACCTGTGCTAACGACCAATCATGGCTCAGTTTACTGAGCAAACCCAGAAAGCAGGTGAGCGACGATTGGCTGTTACCGAATTCCTCATCACAGGTGATGTCATCATCGGTCGACAGCAAGTAGAAAAATGACTTTTTAAAGGGATTAATTGTACATGAAAAATAATGACGTTATCAAATTGATTCTGGACAAAATATTAACTTGGAACTGATGAAAATTGGTGAGTTAAGTACCCCTTAAGAATTGATAGCTTTGTTTAAAAATCATAACAAAAACTGCAGGGAGCTGCCAGGGTCATCAGCATGTGTTAAGCTAGTTTAAAAACTAAGCAAGTAAATAGTTACCTAAAATGTTCTACTGTCAATGAGCTCAAATGTCAGCATAATTTCTTAATTTATTTTTCCTTACTTTTTAAAAATAAAAAGTGTTGAGAGTACCCCATGTCAGCTTCATTTTCTATTTATTTATCGTAAAAAGGCCGATGCCGATATTTTCCAACTCGTCGTGTTTTAACTGTCAGTTTTTGATGACAAGACGTTTGTTCTTGAAAAATAAAGCACAAAGAATGAGAACATATTTTTCTCTGTGGCCTTCTTCCCACAGACTGATCGCCGGCGAGATGGCTCGCATCCACGCCATTCACGCGCACAACGGATGCATCCCCAAACCCAACCTGTGGATTAAGATGCAAAAGTACTTCTCCCTCGTGGCGACAGAGTTCACCGAACACGCTTCCAACAGCAGGTGCCATCTTGTTTCTCAACGGTTGATCTTACTTGCGGGATTCATCAAGCGTTTTTGCTTGGAAGAAGATTATTCACCAGCACTTCACTTCCAAGTTTAAGTCCGTCACTTTTGTTGCCACGTTCCGGAGTCTAGCGTGGAAAATGTCTATGTCAACATGGAAGAGAAAAAAAAAAAATCTCTGAACAGAGAAACAACTGAAAAATATGCAACGTTATTTTAGTTAACAAAAACTAACGGAAAAAAATCAAACTATAATTCAAAAAACAATTTTGTTAATGAAAAAAAACAAAAAAACAAAAAACCCCCGAAAATGCTTTAAAACTAATGATAACTATAATTATAGCAAACATGTCCTTCGTTTTCATCTTTGGTAATTCATTTAATGCATGAGCCTTTGGGGATGATTTGAAATGTGATTTTAAGTAGATTTCATTTGATATTAACCGGAAAAAGGACGTTTGAAAGTGTGTCACACAGAAGTGATGTCATCTAGCAGCAGCCAATAGAAAAGCACCTTCAGATGACGTCGCTCCCAGGGTGGTTTTTAACTCATTTGCTCCCAAAAACGTATAAATATATTCTATTTTAAATATTACCAGTGTCCCAAAGACATATTTATAAGTTTTTTTATATTAAAGCATACAGAAGGCTTTAATGCAGCCTCTGAACTGAAGAGAATAGTATTAAGCAATGGTAGTTACTACAAAAAATGGCTAGCAGGTGGCGGCAGAGTATAAGAGCTCAACCAGGGCCATGTTGCAACAAGTCGTTTTCCCCACAGTTTTAAACAGATTTGTGAATATTGATGAAACTTAGCTATATTTTAATGCTAGTTGCTGCAATATGGAAACAGATAGAAAAATACTTTTTTTTTTTTTTTTTTTTTTTCCCCCTGATGAAAGAAGACACTGCACGTTTCTATAGCAATAGAACACAATATTGTGTCGGCCTTGCAAAATCAGTCAAAATTCAGTAAAACAGCCGGGAGCGAAGTGGGTCACTTCAGTGAAAATGGATGGGAGTGAATGAGTTAAATATTGCGAGCAAGTAATACACATTAAAAAAAACAAAACAAACTAAAACTAATACTGAAACCAACTAAAACTAAACTCGAACGAAGCATTTATTAAATAACACAAAGTAGTAAAAACTAACAGAACCAACCTGAAAACTAATGAAAACTTAATAAAAAAAATAAAAATAACAATACTCAAAACTAACTAAAATGAAAAATTCCAAAACTAAAAATCCCCCCCCCCCCCCCCCCATCGTTGTGCTTGTCCCGAATGAAGAATCCAGCAGGAAGTTCCGAGCAAGGAGGCGCTGGAGCGCGAGATGGTGTGGATGAAGGAGCATCTGTCCACGCTGGGCTCGCCCGTCGTTCTCTGCCACAACGACCTGCTCTGCAAGAACATCATACACAACAGCAAAGAGGGTATCGACGCCCGCTCACGTTTGTCTCGTTTGACGTTATTGGGATAGTCGAGATGAGTTGGCAGGTATACCGAAAATGTGCCAACCTTGTGTTGTCTTTCAGCTCACGTTCGCTTCATCGATTACGAATACTCCAGTTACAACTACCAGGCGTTCGACATTGGCAACCACTTCAACGAGTTTGCAGGTTCGTGACCTTTGCCATCCAGCTTCAATGGACACAACCTATATGCTTGCTGTTATTTTAATATATCGTATTATTATCAGGGATGTCACGATAAGGGCCAATATCGTGATATCGTGATATTAAAACTGCCACAAGATTGTCGTCTTCATTTTCACAATATTTAAAAGGAACACATTGTTAAAAAAAAAAGTCAGGTTGATTTCCATTTGTGCAGTTCTAACGCCATCTAGTGGCTACTTTATTAGTGCAATTTAATTTTCATGAGGGATGTTTTGGCCTTCCATGTTTAAAATCTATGCTAATTGTCAGATGAAGAGGAACCGAATTTGCTTGTGAAGCGATCAATGTGTGCTTACATTATCAAGTAAGTGCCTCAATATTATTATGAAAGATTGTAGGTGGTTTATATGCATTGCTGTTATGTACAAAAGCACAATATTGTGCTTTTTAAATTTTTTTATTTTATTTTATTTTATTTTATTTTTTACAATATTGTGATCTTTTTTTTAAAATATAGCCAACTTCCCTCCCCCACAATATCGTGATAATATCGTATCGTGATGTTTGGATATCGTTACATCCGTAATTATTATTGAACTTTTTCTTGTTCATTCAAATCTAACCTTCGAGTTTTCAAGCATTCGAGGAATTTAGATTCTTATATCGTTTTCCACACGATATAGCATGAAATATGACACCCGCGCGGTCCCAGGTTAGCGCCCCCCCCCCCCCGAAAAAAAGAAAAGCAAAATAAAGATCACGAAGAAAAGAGATCATGAGATGCTCGAATGGGTGCAAAGATGAAGCGCGGCAAAGTTGTCAGCTCTCGTCACGTGTCGCAGACTCATTTTGCATGAAGCGGTGGACAAATTGTTTTTTTGATGACGGTGTAACGTGACATGACAGCCTCTTGGTTTGATTTTTTTTTTTTTTTTTTTTGTGAGCAGGCATGGCAGAGCTGGACTACGGCCTGTACCCCAGTCGGGAGATGCAGATGGACTGGCTCAGGTTCTACTTGCAAACGTTCAAACTTCTCACCAAGAAAACGGAAGAGGTCAGCGCCAAAGAACTCGAGACGCTTTACGTGCAGGTCAACAAGTTTGCTCTGGTAAGGGAAGCGTCACGTTTAAGCATTCCGGCCGTTAAAACCACACCGTGATGTCCCTGAACGCCTTCTCTTCTTTTTGTCTCGTTGAAGGCTTCCCACTTCTTTTGGGGTTTCTGGGCCCTCATTCAGGCCAAATACTCCTCCATTGACTTTGATTTCCTCGGGTAAGTGGCAGCGCGCTTGGGTGTGTGTGTTTGTGTGTATGCAATGTAGAAGAAGAAATGTATTTCTTCTGCCAAGCAACCTGCTCGACTTGACTCGGTACAGCCCACGTTATGTAATGCAAAGACAGGTGACAATTTCATTTAAAATGGAAACTGTCAAGTATACCTGTTTGACATTAATTAAACACGACACAAAAAAAGGAGAGGAGACACTCACTTCAAGGCTGGCACTCTGGGGAAAAAAAAATAAAAAATCCCCTCCTCACCCTCTCTTTTTATTTGGTTTCCACGCCCATAGTTACATAAGTGTTCCAACCCTAATAATGCACATGCAAAACATAGTTTTGTGTACTGGTTTGTCTATGTGTGTGTGTGTATGTGAGTGGAAGATCGCCGAGTACATGTGGGGTCAAGTTTGCAAATCATTTCTTAACAGAAACCAGGCGGCCTCAGCAGACTTGCTCTCGCCATTCTGCTGCTCTGGTTCTCGTGCTTCTTGAGTCATCTTCTGATAACATGACATATAGCTAAGTTATGTGAGTGTGAGCGTGGAGGAAGAGCATAGTATCATAGTATCACGCTGTCTACGAAGTTGTTTCATGTTTACACATGTACAATTATGTCGCAATTGGTAGTCAGCAGACATGGACAAAAGAAAGCTGCAAATGATGTCATACTTCAAAACATGCATGCTAGGGACAGGCATAATCTTAATTAATAATTACAACCATGCACGCTGATGAAAAGCGATTAGCGTCAGGCTAACCAAGTTAGCACACAGCCAAGCGACGTTCACACGTCAGTATCTATTTCACTTCAAACTTTGTTTACTTTGGTGTGACTGACTTTATCCAGACTGTTCGTTGTAAAGGTCACATAATGTGCAAGTCAAAAGAAAAAAATGTTGACACTATTTTCTATGCAGCCCCACTAGTCTGTATTCTGATGAATATTGCGTTTGTGGAATGTGAATTAAGCAGAAAAATCCAGCTGTTTTTAAATCCATCTCGGGGGCGGCCATTTTGCCACTTGCTGTCGACCGAAAATGACATCACAGTTGCTCAGGTGACGACCAGTCACGGCTCACTTGCTTTTTGAATCTGGGTCGTGATTGGTTGGTTCAACTGGTGGGGTCGAATAGAACATATTATTGGTTTGACTTCCCTAATAATGTTAGCTGCAGTACATACCATGTCGACAAAAAAAAAAAAAAAAAAAAAAGCACAGTGACAACCTTTTTTTGTTGGAACTCGGATCTTTTAAGCTTGTTTGTGTGTCACAGGTACGCGGTGTTGCGTTTCAACCAATACTTCAAGATCAAACCAACAGTGATGGCCTTGCAAATTCCAGAGTGACGGGACACGCAGCGGCAACAATAATGGGAGTTGGTGTCTCGGGGCCAACCGTTATTTGGACCACCGCTTTTTCTTCGTGGCACTTTGCTCCGCGGCAAGCCTGAAAAACTTTCTCCATTCCTCCCAAATGTAGCTCAATATTTGAATGTTCACTGTGTCTTTTTTTTTTTTTGTCTTACAAACGCTCCAAGAAACTGAGCCCTTTCGTAGTCTCGAGTTTGAGAGAGCTCACGGCAACAAAGTCACTTCCTGATCCATCGCGAGGTATTGATGGGAAAATGAAGCTTCATGGAGCACTTGCAATATATAAAAAGATAAAGGCTGGTGCTGGAAATTACTACAATTCCACTGCATGTTTAAACCAAGACTGCCATCGAGAGTAGAAAAAGTATCACAAGTGTTTCACGAAGCTTCATTTGACAAATGAAGCTTCATGAAGCATTTGTGATACTTTTTTGACTCCTCTAGATGATGCTTTTGGTTTAAAGATAAAGACTAGTGCTGGAAATTACTAACATTTCCACTGCATGGTTAAACCAAGGCTGCCATCTAGAGAGTGGAAAAAATATCACAAGTGCTTCATGAAGCTTCATTTGTCAAATGAAGCTTCATGAAGCACTTGTGCTATTTTTTGACTCCTCGAGAAGGTGCTCTTGGTTTGACTATAAAGGCTAGTGCAAATTACTGACATTTACACTGCATGTTTAAACCAAGATTGTCATCTAGAGGAATTAAAAAATATCACAACTGCTTCATGACGCTTCATTTAACCAATAAAGGTTTTTTGTTTTTTGTTTTTTTTCCCCGAAGGTGCTTTTGGTTTGACTAAAGGCTAGTGCGAATTACCGATATTTCCACTGCATGTTTCAACCAAGCCTGCCATCATTTGTCAAATGAAGCTTCATGAAGCACTTGTGCTATTTTTTGACTCCTCGAGCTGGTGCTCTTGGTTTAACTGTAAAGGCTAGTGCAAATTACTGACATTTCCACTGCCTGTTTCAACCAAGATTGCCATCTAGAGGAGTAAGAGGATATCACAAGTGCTTCATGAAGCTTCAAATGACCAAGGAAGCTTCATGAAGCACTTGCAATATTTTTTGACTCCTCAAGTGCTTCATGAGGCTTCAAATGACCAATGAAGCCTCGTGAAGCACTTGTAATATTTTTTGACTCCTCTAGATGGTGCTCTTGGTTTCAAGCTAAAGGCTAGTGCAGTGGAAATTGTTTACATTTCCGCTGCATCTTTAAACCAAGAGTGCCATCTCGAGGAGTCGAAAAAAAATTGCAACTGTGTCATGAAGTTTCATTGGTCCATCACTATCAGCAGGCACCTTCTCTGCTTTACAAGACTTCCTCTCAGCATTGAAAATGACACCAAACTAATATTTGTCCTCTGTGTTGCGTAGCGCCTTTCTTAACTGCGCCATGAATCAGTGCCTCGGTAGCGTTTGAGAAGTGCTTCAAATTGAACATTTGTGTGGCATTACCCGGACTGTGCGTTTGACACCATTCCTTCCTTTTATTCTCATCCTATTACCTCCACTCTGGTGCTAAATTTTAGCTGCTGCTACTACTCGTCAGCATCCCAAACATCGCCGTGTTTGCGGGCCTGCAAAATGGAAACGATTCTTTAGTTGAGACCCAGAAGTACCGGCAACTGTGTTCATTTTCTAAATGTAAACACTGGAAGTTAAATTTGCAGACGCTTTGCGGGCACGTATTTAGTTGTTAACTCTCCTGTGACGAAAAGCGGCGTAAAAATTTAAATGAGCTGCAAAATAATCCAAGTGAAAAGTAAACAATTGCTGCACTTATTCAAACTTTTATTTATTATATTTGTTAATCTTAAAAATAAATCATCTTTCGTTGCCAACAGTTTGAGCTTTATTTTTAACGCGCAGATGTTATAAAAGGCACAATATCTCAAGTGTTTTGAAATACTTTTTTGTGTCGCACGAGCATATCTGTAAGGGGACCTCAAGTTGAT
Organism: Festucalex cinctus; assembly: GCF_051991245.1. Lineage (NCBI taxonomy): Eukaryota > Metazoa > Chordata > Actinopteri > Syngnathiformes > Syngnathidae > Festucalex > Festucalex cinctus. The sequence continues at coordinate 27,602,947 of NC_135418.1, read as the reverse complement.
TGTATGTTTAAAGTTGTCAAGTTCATTGCTAAATGCAGGGTGGGGACTGGACTCATGTTGAACCTGAATCTCGTCTTGTTTATTCATATTTTTTTTCTTCATTTTCATTTAAAACAACTACTGTATTGTCAACTCGTGGTGAAATAGACGTTGCTGCCGGTTTTATGGAAAGTCAACCAAGGGCAATTGAGGTTTTTGCACTGATATTGACGTTTTGTATATATTTTGGCGTGTAGCTTTGCTTCCAAACACATACAAAAAGCTAAAATATATATATATTTTTTGGCAAGCTGTTCCAAACAAAACCCCCAAAATTAGGTTATATTGGATCAACTTGGCTAAATTAGCAACGTGCATTAGCGTGGAACAGACAACAACAAAAACAGCGGTCCATTTTATTATTATAATTATTATTATTATTATTAGCAAATGAAATACTGTACCTTTTATGCATTTGATTTGTCTTATTTATGAGTGAAACTAACTAACAGTCTTGCATTGTGTTGAAATCCTACTGAAACGCGTGCGTTGTGTTCATTTGAGCTTTGGGATGTGAAGCGTGACATGATTGAAGAATCGCTACACAGTTAAATGATTATTTATTATTTTTCCCTTTGTATTTTTACTTTTTTTTTTTTTTTCTAAATACTTGGCCTTCACGTGTAGATTGCTGTTTCCAGAACCAAGCGATGCGTGCGGGGACAGTATGTAAGTGATTGTATCTGCTAAAAGATGCACAAAAGATGAAGGTTGTGAATAAGTCTTCGGAAATACTGTTAAAAAAAAAAAATGTTTCTGTACATTTGATTCTTTGCACCTTTTGTGGGACTTGCAAAGATGTATTTAACATTTATTTACTAGTCTGTAATTAAAAGGTATGCAATAAAAATATGGAGATTGATTGTGTGTTTTATTTGTGGCTGACAGATTAAAAATGTGTGTCAAATGGTGGTTTTATTATATTTCTGCTGGCCCTTTCAAAAAAAAAAAAAAAAAAAGAATGATTCCACTTGACCAGGACCAGATTTATTTATTTTTTTGTATCATCCACATTTTTTAGGCTAATGATTAGAGCAAGTTATCAAGAAGAAAACATAAATATAAAATATAAGCAGCAGCAGTTTGTATCCTATAGACACATACAGTAGATATGTGCTCATCATACATTCCTCCTCGTACAGGTGTGTCTGGTTCGCCAGGTTCTTGTGCAAATTTTTCATTTGCATCTGGGTCACAGCCAGCTGAAATGCCAAGGTTGACCTTTGTCAGATTGTTCCTTAAGTGCCAGGGTTGTACTGCGCCTCCTGGGATAGGCTCCACTAAAATTCCCGAGTATGTGTCCGTTTTCTTGGCGATGATGTGCAAATGGCGAAATAGCTCTACTAGTTCTGTTGGTATTCTGCGGAAGTATTACAAGAAAGCGCCACCCAGTGTTAAAACCCGACAGGTGTAGTCACCAGTCTCAAGCAGATTGCTTCGTCGTTGTGATTCGTCAACGCATCCACCATGTTGGATGTGGCAGATTCAAATCAAAAAGTCACACAGCTTGTGTCCAAATTCACAAGGCTGGGTCCTCCGAAGGCCGAATTTATCGGCTGCATGACGTCACTTCCGGTGCGACATGCACAGACTTACATATAAATGGATTGTCATTTTTTTTTTCTCAATTTCTTTATTCGTTTAACTTCAAGTGAACAATACAGCGTAACATAGTACATTTTTAAACATATAGATGAACAATCAAGTTTAGAAATTCAAAAAATAAAATATAAACAAACTTAAAATAAAACAAAAAAAGAAAGAGAAGAGAGCGAGAAAAAAGGGTGAATGGGCGGTTAGGGGATATCAGCAAGGTTAAATTCTTCTACCAAATTATATAATTTCACTGCAATTTTTTTCCTTCATATATTTCAGGGATGAAAAATAATTCTTTGTGAAAAACATTGAAGTTTGGTTTACATTTCAAGAATCTATTTTTGTGTAAGCTTTCTCTTTTTTTTTTTTACAAGCTTTCTTTCAACAAATGGAGGGAAATAGATTATCCAGCCTCTAGATGGTGATGTTACATCACCTGACAAACGTCACAACAGGCACGACTAGACGAGAAGCGCTCACAAAAGGCAGAGAGAAAGAAGACTCCATGGCTGTTGGAAAGGAAGTTCTGCATACTCATAGTAAGTTTGTGAACTGAACTCACACTGCATTTAATATTTAATGTATGGCACAGTAGTAATAAGTATATAATAGTTAGTGGCGTGAGCAAGGCTGTTTTCTTGCTACGTAGCCTTTCAAAAACACTTGTGCTGATCAATTCAGACAGAATGTCGTTTTCACTATCAAAGTTTGGAAAATAACATGATGAACTCAGTCAGGCAGGCCATCATTGAGTGCAGTTGACATTAATAGCACTAAATGTAGGCTTATCCCCCCCCCGCCATCCCCACTCCCAAAAGCAACAGTGTAATGGAAATTAGCTACCGAGGACAGACAAGAGTCTGCAAGTGCGGTAGAAAGAAAAGAAGCGAGGAGCCTCAGTGGCACAGGCCCTCGGTGTCTCCTTTCAGGCCAGGCAGCCCTCAGCTGCAGCTTATGGAAGCACACGTCCCTCATCGGGCATCGCTGTCAAGCGCCAGATGCTTTGGCTTTTGTGCTACAAGGGGCTGCTGGTATGGATGGCTGACTCCCAATGCCACACCACAAGCTCACATTCTCAAGGAAGACTAAAAGAAGGCGACACGGTAGCCCTGCGGCTAAAAAATAAAACAAAACAAAAAAAACAACAACAATGAGGAAGCAGGTGTTAACATGCACGGGGCGGTGCCTTTACAACCATGTCTGTTAATCATCGTCATTATGGCAATTATTGACAATCATTTCATCAAAGAGAACTGTGCAACTGATTACTCCACCCAAAAACAGGACCAAATCTGAAGATCTGAAAAAAATTTTTTTTTATTTTTTTTTATTTTTTTTTTTAAACAAACCCACAATTGAATGGGATGAAGTCATTTCATGAGTTGAATCTTGCCAAATGTTCAGAAATTATTATTACAGTAAAACATGACCTACTTGGCAGGAGGTCCGTTATAATGTTTCTTGTACTATCTTGCTTAAATGGCGTGTCGAAAAATTGAAAGTTACATGATCACATTACATTGAAATGTATGTTTAAAAAAAAAAAAAAAAAAAGAAGAAGAAAGAAAAAAAATCTTTACAATGCTGTACGTGCCCCCACTAGTCTAAACATGGCATCCACCTGTCTCCTGTGTTTGGTCATGTGACATTCGCAAGCTGAGCCGTGATTGGTCATTGACCCGAGCCTTGAGCAACTGTGATGTCATTGTCAGTCGACAGCAAGTGGCAAAATGGCCGCCCCCGAAATAGGTGAAAATAGGTAGATTTTTCTGCTCAAAACTGATATTCCACAAACACAATATTCATCAGACTACTGGGCCTGCATTGAACATATTATTGTAAAAATTCAAAAATGTTTGGATTGATTTCCCATTAATTTTAATTAAACTTATTGCGTTAACATACAGTCAATTTGCATAGGACCGCCTGCAAAATGTGATAAATATGTAAACATTTGAAATAATTATTTTGCTACACTGTATCATATTAAAATTTGTGTCTCTTGTAGGCCTACAGCACATTAAACTGTGGTGTTTAACATTTTTTTTAAAAAACAAATCTTGCATCATTCCAAATATATAATCTATAGATTAAAGTAGTTAACGAAACGAAACGAAACGAAGAAAAGACCCTTCATGGATAGTGAGTATCAGTTTTATAATAGAATACAATATTAGGACACTAATAAATTATTCTAAAACTCGACACACTCATAAAGATACCTTGTTTAAAAAAAAATAAAAAAATATCTGTGTAATATCTTTCCCACCTCCACTTCCCTCATCTGACCCCGGGCAAAGGAATTGCCAGAGTTAGCTGAACCTCCTTTCTGCATCACTTCCTGTTCCTGTTGCTGATTGTTCAGTGAAAAGGGGAAGGCAGACGGGATGGGGAAAGGGGGGGGCAGAGTGTGTTTGTATCCCCTTTGTTCTCCTCTCTGTCTCACCTGCTTGACCTCCACCTGACAAACCTGACCTGTGCCCCCCGCCAGACCCAGCCAGACAAACCAGAGTGGCTGTCTGTTTCCTGTCCCGTTGACAGAATACAGACAGGATATTCATTGCATGCTACCAAATGTGTTCTCTGTGTACAGTATAACCAGATAGTGCTGAGCATGAAATTGACTGAATGAGGCACCTTTTCACATTTGATAAGCCGACAGAGTTGTGCGCCTTTGAATTTTTGACCTGTTTGTCGTTTTGGTGTGACCGTCAGGTCAGGCTTTGTGTTGTCCTGTATCTGGTATCACTCGTTGAGGTGACAGCGGGCACTTAAACAAGCATATTCAGTCACTTTATTCAAAGTAGAACATATATGACTAGCCACAGTGTGACTCATTATTTTTCTAACCTTTGCTTGTGGAAACAAAGCCAATTATAGAAACAAACATAGTTGGAGTTAGATTGTTTCTGTCACCACTTCATCAAAACGGACGTATCTTTTACTCATTTACATGACTGATTTATTCTATCGCTTGAAAAATGTTTTCAATTCTTTGCCTATTTCAGGTGCAAAAGCAAATAGGTGCCATGTGATTGGCTGATGTTCAGAAGCTGAGCCGTGATTGGACGTCACCTACACGGAAAGATGGAGGTGGGTGCGAGGTCGTCGTTACTTACGAATTTACGCCACACCAGCTAGCTAGCCAGCTAGTTAGCTTGCTAAAGGACAACCCATATATGCCAAACTGAAATTTATTATTATTATTATTTTTATTTCCCTATTGGAAATGTTTCTAGACAACAAAATACAGTTTGCTGTTATGTATTCACAATTTGAATTTAATAAATAAAAAAAAGGTTGCTTATATTTAACAAATATGAAATTTGTTATATCCTCCTGATTACCAGCAATTCAAATTTGTCCACTGTAGTGGACCTTTTTAAACATGAATATCTCCCACGCAGTGCATACGATAGAATTAACTCCTTTTGTGCTCTATAGAGGACATTCAGAGCTTTCCAATGATACCAGATTGTGTAGGGGTGGGACTTTGCTACCTTTGATTGCATCATAAAATAAAATGGCTTCCCTCAGTGCAAGCACTTTTTAGGGAAGAGGAAAAGTAAGTGCACTTTTTATTCAACAAATTTAGGCTTTAAATATTGTTAGTATGTTTTCTATAAGACTCTTAAGAACACATTAAAGTATTGTTTGAATTACTTTAACTGTATTCGAGCCTAGCATTTAAGTAAAAAAAAAAAAAAGTCCTCTGTAGTGGACACATCATAGCTAATTTTTTTTATTTTTTTTCCCCAAAAGTTTCTTTTGCAGTATTCCAGTTACTTCACTAAGATAAGATTTGGGGATATCAAAATAAACATGATTGGACAATCTATTTTTTTTTCCCTGGTAGTCAAGAGGATATATGCCAAACTGAAATGTATTATTATTATTATTATTATTATTATTATTACCCTATTGGAAATGTTTCTAAACAAAAATACACAGTTTGCTGTTATTCATAATTTGGATTTAATAAATAAAAAAAATGTTGCTTATATTTAACAAATAGGATATTTGTTATATTGTCATATTTTTATTGTTTAATAAAACCCAATGCTTCAGGTCCCCGCAGATTAATGTGAAAAAAAAGCTGTTGTTATCATTTGTGTTATGGATATTTGAGCTTGTTTTCTGTCTAGACTCGCCTATTGCACAGAAAATCTGTTCTGGCTCAATCAGGCATGACAAAGTTGGCAAACAGAACATTAAAAAAAAACAAAAAAAACAGTAACGATTGATACCTGACATCTACCATGGGGTGATCAGGTTATTGTCATATCAGTAACAGTTTGATTTCATACCGGCAGAAATGGAAAAACAAATTTGTTCACACTTTCTTCACAATTCAGTCAATAGCCTCTTTCTCGGATTTGCTCGTGCAGTTCTTATCTTGTTTTAACAGCACCGGCGAGATGCACAATGCATGTATTTTTTTTTTTTGTCCAATTAACACGTTCCATAATACACAGGTCTGATAAGAGCTTTTTTGTTTCAAATAGTGTTTGTGAAACTCAGGAAATGTGGAGGCATTTTTCATTGTGAGGTTGTTTGGCTGTAACACGAGGATCTGATCAACATGTGCAGCCAAAAAGGGTTTGTGGCGGGTCAGCGGGCTCGGGCCTGTATGAAGAGGAAGAACAGGAGGCAACCGAAAAGCTCACCGATCACCGTCCTCGAATATGAATCAACCATTCCCCCGCCAAACAACCGAGCCACGTTTCACATTTGTCTCTCATCTCTACCGCCATGCCTACAATTCATCTCTCGAGCACCATTTCATCTTGCTTCCTTCTTTTTGTCTACGTTTTGAAACCGACACCTGCTCAGACGCACTCAGGCGGACACACACGTTGGCGCTAGGGCCCCAATGAAGTGGCGAAATACGGCGAACAAAAGGTTTGACGGCGAGTGAAAGAAGAAGCGGAACAAAACAAAACGAAAAAAAAAAACCAAGTAATGAAATTATAACAATACAGAGAGAGGGAGGGGGAGATAGAGAGACAAAGCATGAGAGTACGGTTGCCACAATGGCAAGGAACAATCGTGCCACGTCAATGGAAAAAAAAAGGAGGTGAGAGGGGGGGGGGCTATCTGGACAATAGAGCTGGTGACAGGAGCACAATGGCTCCAGTGTTTTCAATTAGACATTATCTGATAGACAGAGTGGCAGGTCTCATTGTGAGAGGGGGGCTATTTCAGGGCTGCCTTTGTGTGGGGGGCAGCGCCAGACTTCCCCGCCCCTTCTCGATCCTCAACTCCATGAATCCCTCTCCATCGTATACGCCGGCCCCCGCAGGGGCCTCTGCTATCCTGAGAGCGTTTGTGTGCGCGCAACAGCTCTTTTATGTGGCTTGTTATTTGCTTTCTATTAGCGAAGGGCAACGCGTAGGGGAGACCGGGGCGAGTCGTGTCGCTTTTGATACTTTTATATACTGCTTGGAATCAATACATCATATATAAACTAGTGCTGTCAAAGTTAAAGCGTTAATTAATTAATCACAAAAAAATTATCACGTTAAGTCATTCACTCCCAGGACATTTTTGCTGTTTTATTGGATTTTGACTCATTTTGCAAGGCCCATAGAATATTGTGTCCTATTGCTATAAAAAACATGGCATGTATCAAAAGAAAGATGAAAGCCTCTTCTTTAATCAGGAAAAAAAAAGTATATTTCTATCGGTTTCCATTTTGCATCAGTTGGCATTAAAATATAGCTAAGTTTTACCATTATTCACAAATCTGTTTAAAAGCGGGGGAAATAGCTTTTTGAGCTCTTATACTCTGCTGCCATCTGCTGGCCGTTTCTGTAATAACTACCATTGCTTCAAGCATTCTCTTTAGTTCCAAGGCTGCATTCAAAGCCAAAATGTATAAATACATCTTTAGGAGCATGGTAATATTTAAAATACAACATATTTATACGTTTTTGGGAGTAAATGAGTTAATCATGTATTAACGCAGATTAATCGCACTATTAATTTTGACTGCAGATGATCCTTTGGCTTGACAGCGGATGGCTACGTTACAGGTAAAACAGGTTGTCTTTGAGCAATAAATGCATTAAAGTAAAGCATTTAATAAATGTTTGCATGTGACATTCAGAATATTTGTTCATGTCAAACTATATGGGTCATTTTTTTCCACTTTAAATTATGCAAGTAATGTAACTGATTATAAAAATGTCCTCTTAACATTAAATGCCGAAAAAAATTAACACATAAGAGGTGCGTTTTAAATTTGGCGGGCAAAAAATTGTTGATAAAAAAGCCATTTTAAATAAGCGATTAATGGCGATTAATCACAATTTTAAGATGTGATTAATCTGATTAAAAAATGTAATCGTTTGACAGCTCTAATATAAACACAACATATACCACAATTAAGACCGAAGTCTTGGGTACATTTTCTGTATTCATGTCATTTTCGTACTTTTGTGTAAGTGCAGAGTTATAAGTAGTGTTGTTCCGATACCATTTTTTGGCCCCCGATACCGATTCTGATACCCAGCTTTGTCGTATCGGCCAATACCGATACCATACCGATACCTAAGTTTTTTTTATTTTTTATTTTTCCCTCAAAATGAAAAAGCTGTCCTGCCATTGGTTCAGAGCATTCACAGACCATCTCCAAACATTTTTGTTTTGTTCATTTTATTTGAACTGAGTCAAATGCCATTTTTAGCACATGTCGCCGGCCAGTGAAAAATGGACGGCGGGCCACAAATGGCCCCCGGGTTGTAGTTTGGACACCCCTGATTTAAAACGTTTTAAACAGTTGCGCAAGGAGCGGCGCTAGCTAGCAGCTAAGCTAAAATCACTCCCCCCTTATTTTGCTTATTTTCATAAACTTCTATTACAATTTTGAATGTTGTGCTGCTTGGAAGTGAGACTAGAGACCTCAAAGAAGGCTATTTATTTTTTAATTAGCTGACCGTTGCAGTCAAAGTGTGGTGTTAAAGATTTGCTGGCGATTTTGTGTTTGCCCACACCGATCGGAACCATCTCCAGACCAGTGACTTTCCACACAATGCCAAATCGGCTCAATCAAGTTCTTGTGGCGACTGCATCGCTATAGGGTGATGTTTTTTGAGAAGAACATTCTCACCTTAGGACAGACACGCTTCCTTTGCGGGTCAGAATGAAATTTGTACTGCAGCGTTCTTGCTTCTTGAGTAATAATGTGAACTTTGTATCGCGGAGCGCAATCTGACATTGACACACAAGACGTTTTTTACAAGTGTTTTTCACTTCTTTGTGGTTTGCTGCGTGTCGGCGTTTCTGCATGCTGGTAAATAAGACCGTAAGCAGATTTGTAATTGATATGGCGAGAGGACGAAGCAGGTGCCATCATTTGAGGTTTTCACACTTGATGGTGCTACCGCGGTTTATCTCACACGGTTGAAGGGACGTTCCATAATGTAGGTTTCATGTCAGTGGTCATATTGTTCTTGGGGTAGACATCATTTCTCAATACTCACCAAAGAACCATTTTAAAATGAATGAATGAATCTACTACTATCCTATTTTGTGTTTGGCCTTGTAATAATAAAATGAACATTGAGAGAATTATTTTTTTTTTTTTGCATTTGTAAAACATAAAACGGGCTTTATTTCAACAATCCATTTTTTTGTACCTCATCCTTATTATGGCGGCAGTCATGTTAATTTTATCAGGCATTTTTTAAATATAGTCTGAATCTTAATTTTTATCAAAGTTAGTCAACCTCATCCCGTTTTTATTTACTAATGAGGGTTTTAGTGTAGTCTAGTCTGGTTTTAGTGAAAAATGTGTGTTGACGAACATATTTTTGGTTAGTTTTATTTGATGAAATTAATACTTAATATTTAATACTTAATTAATGTAATTCTCAGCTGAGACTGTTCTTGCTTTTCTTAATAGTTAGACCGGGGAACACAATTTTTGTCGCGTTCAATCTGAAGTGTTTTTAACAAATTTTTGGATGTTGAATCAAAAGCTGATATACAATTTTCTCTATCGCATCAATTTTTTTGAGATCTCTGTTTCCTTGTAGGGATACTTGACTTATTTAGCCATTTTTGGCAGTCAAACATTAATATTTTGCCTATAACAAATGTGATATTTTCATTATTTTTCATGTACAATTAGTACCTTTCAAAACACATTTTGCAACTTGCTGTCGACTGAAAATGACATCACATGGGGCCCAGGTAACCAATCACAGCTCAGCTTGTGAATGTCACATGACCACACCAACAAAACAGGTGAGCTGCGATTGGTTACCTGAGCCCTTGTGATGTCATTTTCAGTCGACAGCAAGTTTCAAAATGTGTTTTTAAAAGGTACTAATTGTACATGAAAAATAATGAAAGTATCAAATTAATTATAGACTAAATATGATCTTTTTATTTCTATAATGGGCTAAATAAGTGAAGTATCCCTTTATAAATAAATAGATAAATAAATAAATACAGAAATAAATATGTAAGTAAATTAACCATCTAGTACTGTCAAAGTTAAAGATTTAAAACTTTAACTCCCTAAAAATTTAATTTAATTCTTAATTAATTAATTCTAACTGCATGGACCTCTTTAAATTTTAGTTCAACACCCATGCCAATGCATTGACCTTTGACCTCTTTGTGTAGTTATTGGTTAAATAATGAAAAGGCTTGAAGAGGTTGGGTTGTAAACGCAGAAAGTTGCAAAGTGCAAGTAGCACCCATATCACAGACAGACATATAATATGTTGGTGATAATAGATGATGACCTGATTACAAATGTCTTATCATCATTAGGGTCTCACCACGTTCGATAAAGGGGAAAATGGTACACAGGAAGTGGGTAACTAACATCAGACAAGGATGGTTGTGACCTGTTGCATGTTGAGCTGTCAACAGCATCTGTTAATGTGGGACATTAGGCCATTATGAATGGGCAGTTTGTAGAATTGGACTTATTTTTGGCCACCACCAAAGACTTTTTTTTTTTTTTTTTTTGTCAAGTTGCAATACAAATTTTGAGTAAAACAAATATAAACAGAATAAATAAGTAAACTCTTCTATTCAATTGAATACATTACAAATACTAAATAATGTTCAAACTGCTTCACTCATTTCTGAATTTGATGCCTGCAAAAAAAATAAAAAATTTGATGCCTGCAAAAAAAAAAAAAAAAAAAAAAAGGGGACACGGGCATGTTTACCACTGTATTACATCACCTTTGCTTTTAAAACTCATTCACAGCCAGCCATTTTAGAAACTTTCAATCCCCACATGATATGTTCAATAATTATGTATAAACCGAATCTGACAAATGACAGCATAGACTCTCTTCTTTCTGCCTTGTCCAATTCTTTTATAATATATAGAAAAATGTAGGTTGCACAAAATGCAGCCATTACTCCATGGACTCTCAAACTGTGTTTATTTCTTATAAAAATGGGGCAATGATGTCATTTACCGGTGGTTGGGCATCAGTAAAATTGTTTCCAAGTGTGACATTTACAGTGGAGCATAATCACATTCTCCCTCATCTAGACCCGTTTAAAAAAAAATGTAATTAACAAGTATCAATGGCAGTGTGACATTTACAGTGGAGCATAATCACATTCTCCCTCATCTAGACCCGTTTAAAAAAAATGTAATTAACAAGTATCAATGGCAGTGAAAGATAACCTCTCAACAAGTACTTGAGAACTGACTGGCGGCCATCTTACGTTGCCATTCGGTAAGCTCGCCTACCTTGAATGCATTCAATTCTCTTCGGCGTCTTCACATTATTTTCTGTCTATATCCTCCATTGTCCAATCATGTTTATTTTGATATTCTCCAACCTTTGTGGAGTAACTGGAATACTGCAAAAGAAATTTTTGAAAAGCAAAAACGTTTTTATTTTTAAGCTATGACGTGTCCACTGCAGAGGACATTTTTAAAAACTTAAATGCTAGGCTCAAATACAGTTAAAATAATTCAAACAATACTTTAATGTGCTCTTAAGAGTCTTATAGAAAACATGCTAACAACATTTAAAGCCTAAATTTATTGAATAAAAAGTGTTATACACGTACTTTTCCTCTTCCCGAAAAGGTGCTTGCACTGGAGGAAGCCATTTTCTTTTATGATGCAATCAAAGGTAGCAAAGCCCCACCCCTACACATTTGGTATCATTGGAAAGCTCTGAATGTCCTCTGTAGAGCACAAAATGAGTCAATTAAATCGTATGCACTGGGAGGGAAATATTCAGGTTTAAAAAGGTCCACTACAGTGGACAAATTTGAATTGTTGGTAGTCAGGAGGCTACGGCGGAAACGCCACGTTGCATGGCGTACGACTGTACCAATAACTCTAGGAGAAGCACTACAATCTTGAAAACTGCGTTGGAACTAAACATAAAAAGAAACGAATGTACATTGTAATGAGAAGATAAATGGAAGTGGTACAGAGAAGGGGAAAGAAAGAACAGGGTGCCCGAGCGGGGTTTTGTAATCGCCGTATGGTGGTGTTGTGCCGTCTCCATGGTGACTGGCACAAAGGCACATGGTTGGCCATTGACGGCCAATTGTATTCTTCGCAGCTCTTTTGTTAATTGTTGTCTGCCCGGCTCCCACTTCCTGCTGGGCCCCAGCACAAAGCAAGAAACAGGAGGGATTAGAAATGCCAACATCAACTATCCCCAAGCACAATCAACCTCTCGCTACCTTCTCCTCTTTTTCAATCTCTCCTCTCGCCCGTCTCCTTTGAGCTGCATCCCTTTTTATCTTATCGCCACCGTACGCACTCCCATGACCCGACTCATTCTTTCCGTCTTTCTTCCTTGCTACGAGGTCTTCACTACTTCGCACTCTGCTCCGAAAGCATGTTTTTCTTCTATTCCTCACCTCATGGCCAGTTACTCTCTCAAATGGGTGACTGTACAAAACAGCCCACACAAATAAGAAGCATTTGAAAAAGCAGTTTTCAGTGCGTTTAATAAGACTTTCCTCATTCTGTTTTCAACCATAGTAAAGAAAGCAAGTCAGTAATGTTAGCAAATTCCATCAAAGTACACTTCGTGGACGGTGGTGGGGTTGTACGACATTGTAAAACTGGAAATATACCGCTAGTAAGCTCAACTTGCGTTGTCTGATCAGCCACTGGTGACCACAGTGGATAGTAGGACTACAGTTCCCATGATTCTTTGATGTGAAAGCAGGAAGTAGTTCTATAGTTTCGGTCAACTAGTGTTAATTTTGTCTTCCATTTTTAAATTTAGTCTCAGTTTGAGTCCAATTTCAGTCACGCTTTTTAGCTTTTATCATAGTTAGTCAACCTCATATCGTTTTTATTTAGTCTATTTTTAATTGACTATAAAGCTAGCATTTTATTTTCTTTATTTTCGTCCAAGAAAACGTAATTTTACTCATCTGGTTTTAGTCAACAAAAACTGTCAACATTATAGTCTAGTTTTAGTCAGAACAACCATTTGACTCCTATTTTTTTTTCAGCAGATTATATTGAACCTTTTCAGATCCAAAACTATGACTGAAAATGACATCACAACGGCTCAGGTAACCAATCACAGCTCAGCTTGTGAATGTCACATGACCAAACCTAGAAAACAGGTAAGCTGTGATTGGTTACCTGAGCCCTTGTGATGTCATTTTCAGTCGACAGCAAGTTGCAAAATGTGTTTTTAAAAGGTACTACAGTAATTGTACGTGAAAAATAATGAAAGTATCAAAATAATTATAGATAAAATATTAACTTTTTATTGCTATAAAGGGCTAAATAAGTTAAGTATCCCTTTAATATTTTGTCGGCAATTAATGTGTTAACTTCATTATTTTTCATGTACAATTAATACCTTTAAAAAGTATTTTTTTTTCTACTTTTTCTCGGCTGATGATGACATCACATGTGCTGAGAAGTAGGTAACAGCCACTCATGGCTCAGTTTACTGACCAAACCCAGAAAACAGGTGAACTGTGATTGGTTACCCGAGCCCTTGTGATGTCATTTTCAATCGACAGCAAGTTGCAAAATGTGTTTTTAAAAGATACTAATTGTACGTGGAAAGTAATGTTAAGTATCAAATTAATTATAGACAAAATATTAACTTTTTTATTGCTATAATGGGCTAAATAAGTGAAGTATCCCTGTAAGTGAAGGCACGGCAAGGCAAGGCAAGTTTATTTGTATAGCACATTTCATACACAAGGCAACTCAATGTGCTTTACACGAGGAAAGACAACACATAAGCATCAAGAAACAGTAGTTAACATTCAGAGGAAAAAAATAAATAAATAAAAATAGGTTACAAAATTTACTAAAAAAAAAAACAAACAAAAAAAAACCACTTAATTAAAGCTGTTTAAAAGTCCCTAATCAAAGGTATAAGAAAAAAGCAAAGTTTTTAACCTGGATTTGAAAGCATTTACACTCGGGGCTGACTTCACTTCTGTTGGTAGCCTATTCCATCTTGTATGCAGCATAATAGCTAAATGCAGCTTCACCATGTTTGCTTCGAACTCTGGGTTCCACCAGTTGGCCCAAGTCTGTAGATCTCAGAGCCCTGCTGGGTTTGTACTCAATCAGCATTTCTTGGATATATTCAGGACCCAAACCATTTAGTGATTTATAGACGAGTAGCAGAACTTTAAAATCGATTCTACAGCTGACAGGGAGCCAGTGTAAATCCTTAAGTACTGGAGTAATATGTTCTGATCTTTTTGTTTTGGTCAGAACTCGAGCTGCAGCGTTCTGAATGAGCTGCAAGTGTCTCATGTTCTTTTGAGAGAGTCCAGTCAGAAAAAAAAGAAAAAAAAAAAGAGAGAGAGTCCAGTCAGAAGACCGTTACAGTAATCTAGTCTGCTGGAGATAAAAGCATGGATAAGCTTCTCTTGGTCTGCTTGACGCATGCAGTCCTTCAGTCTGGAATTACGACATTTTCGTCTCGTCGTAATTAGTCGACAAAAATGCATACTAATTTAAAAAATGGTGGTTAATTGAATTGAAATAATGTATTCATGATGAATTAGCAGAAACGTAAAACGTGAAGAAGGTACAAGTAACATATAGAGTATACACAATATAAAATTATTATATTATTTAAAAAAAAAAATGATAGTCCTTAAAACCTACAGTGATAGCCTGTCCCTGGTTAGCACTGTTAAGGAATGAAATTGGTGGACTACTGCAATATTGAACTGAATACATTTAAAAGAAACGACGATAGAGAGCAACTCGTCAAATACGGGTGGCCAATATTACTGTGGGTTTGTTGTGTGAGCCATTGACAGTTGATATCGATCCCCTCTCCCCCACGTTTTACTCCAGCCTCGCTCTGTCTCTCCTCCTCCTCCTCCCCCCCCTTGCATGGTTGTCCCCACAACCTCAACCTGGAGACAGACTCGCTCTCGCCCTTTAAGTGGGAGGTGAGCTGAGCTGCGGCGGCCGCCGTGGACTGACTGACTGACTGACTGACTGACTGAGACGGACTGACTGGGCGCCAAGCCAGGTTGGCTGCGGATGAGAGGAGGGGAGGACGGCGCCGTGTTTTCCGCGGCCACGGTGTGACAACTGGTCCGAGTTCAACACCGACGAAAGACAGTCAATATCCTCGGGACAACCGCACTGAACGACTCTCGTGCTGGCGGTTTTGGCACCCAGCTAATAAAGACGGAAAGAGGGGGGCGACGGAAGCTTTCTTGGCTTTTCTTGAGGAGTTTAGAGAACGCACCGGGACTGCCTGGTGAGTGTCACGTCGATCGCTACTTCACAATTTCCCTCCCTCGCTCTCGCTCTCTCTCTCTTGAATTGGTCTGATTTATAGTTAAAAATGGTGTTTGGAGTTTACAATTTCACGTTTGGATACGGGATTCGTGTAGTTTGAACACTATTGAGTCAAGAATACTTATGTAAACACGTGGTAACTTTCTTGTCACGCGTCTTTATTTTGGTTTCTGAATCTGGCACAGTGAAACGAGCCTGACAACTTGCCCACGATGACTTTTGGATGATAATCATGATGATGATGATGACGATGAGGATGATGGTGATGATGATGTTTTAGTTGGCAGGAATCAGTGATTTCTAAGTCCAACAAAAGCAAGTAACATTTTGGGATTTTGTTTCCCCCTATAGTTTAAAAAAAAAAAAAAAAAAAAAAATCGGGATAAGTGATATCTAGGTTGTGTTTTTATTTATGTAATTTTTTTTTTAAACTTTCTTCATCTTAAGTCCTTATATGTCAAAAGTCCTTGTTCGTCTCTGTGTGCCCTGCGATTGGCTGGTGACCAGTTTAGTTCAGTTACGACGTCCACATGCCCGAAGCCAGCTGGGATAGGCTCCAGCACCCCAGCGACCCTTGTTCGGAGTAAAGCAGTTATGAAAGATGGATGGATGGATGGATGGATGTCAAAAGTCCCTGGCGCAGTGGCGTCGCAACAAATTCCGGCCTTTTCCCGACCAAATTACTGTGGAGAGGTACCGGATGCTATTGCCATTAGTTAGCAATATTCTAACATACAGAAGGAGTGGCATAGCTCACGTGGTAGAGTAACAATCGTTGATTTTGATGGAAAGTTGCGACAATGGAAACGCTTTCGAAACTGAATCTGTACACTCTGGTATGATTTTGTCGCAAAATAGGTCTCCAGGGAGAATATCTTCTGCTGATTTGTCCAAGACATTTTCAGGGCAACTATAGCTGCAAATGATCATCCATAGGTTCACCTTTCACGTCCTGCAACAGAAAAGACATTCGTTAAAAAATGGATTTTTTATCCAATAAAATATGGGTACGCATCTTTTTGGGTCACCCTGTACATATTACTATTTCTTTCTTTCTTTCTTTCTTTCTTTCTTTCTTTCTTTCTTTCTTTCTTTCTTTCTTTCTTTCTTTCTTTCTTTCTTTCTTTCTTTCAGCGCCACTGCCACTTTTTTCGATCAGTCTTGCAAACACACAAGATACGCATTTACGCCCAAAGTCACACACACAATAACCAAAAGGAGAGGTTGGTATTTCACCCTTGACCTCTGCCCTCAGCACCTCCCTCCTACTCCATTCTTTCCTGTGAAGTCTTGTCTTCTCAGGTGAACGGGTTCGCACTGGTTGAAAGGTAACTGACTAATTGCCGCCCGCCTCTCGAAACACCCATACACGCTTATGCGATTGCTTGAGTGGAAATATGGCTGACTGTGGTGTTTTATTAATGTTTGAAAGCTTATGATCACATCCTATTAGGGCTGAACGATTTTGGAAAATAATCTTTTTTTTTTTTTTTCCCTCAAAATTGCGATTGTAAGTTAATTTGTGATTCCTTTTCCAATGTGGTAATTCTCAACAATCTATCTTTATTAGATTATTAGAGGATACTAATACCAAGGCAAATTAAGCATTAATTAATATGAAAGATAGTTAGAGGTATAAACATGCTGAATATTTTGATGTGCAATTATTAATGTTCTTTTCCAAAACTTTGTGCCTGCATTGTGTGTGTGCTTGCGCACGTGGATGTGAGTGAGGTGTAAGTGTACCATTTGTGATACACTGAACACCTTCCATGAGGGCAGAAGAGCAGACAAAGGTTTTTTTTTTTTCTCCCCCTCATCTCTCATCCTGACCTCCTATATCCTTTGGACATTGTTCTCTGAATCCTATTGAACCAGGAGTCCACAGAGAAGCACCACAATGGAGTATAATTGTGTGTGTGTGTGCGTGCACTCATGTGTGTGTATGTGTCTCCTTTAGTCCTTCAGCGCAGTGTGAGGCCTAGCCAATCAAACAGAACAATGCCTTGTTCGCGGAAGCCTTGTGATCTCTTTAAATAAAACCCTCTGACTGCATTGTCTCTTTGAAAGAATCACAAGGAATGTGAAGGTTTAAAAACTCGTGCGGTTGACCGAGCGATCAGGATGTTGACGTTTGACAACTTTATCCACGTCACATATTTGACCACAGTGTCACGGAGTTGCATCACGTGTCATTGAGTTTGAAACGTCATTATTCGTCATTCCTGTCTTATGGAATTTTGGTGCCACATATTTAAAATGATATTTTAACACTTCAAACCCCAGGGTTTTCCTTACCCCTATGGGGCTAGATGGTAGTAAAGCCAAATGGCTTAGCCTCAGTGATTAAAGTGTTAAACTAGACTAAGTGCAATTTCTGGAGAAATTGCGTGGGAATGCTGAAAGCTGAATGCTAATAGATGAATGCTAAGATTTGAATGCATGTGGAAAGCTTCTGAAGCAAATTTGAGAGATAAATTATGAAATTAGAACCTCCTGGTTGCTGGACAATGTGCTTTACCAACTGTGCCACGTGGAAAGTGATACTTAGAAAAAGTTCAATGTCTGTCCCATTGAATGGGGGGAAAGTTGATATTAAATGTTAAAATGTGCAAATACTGTTAGTAGTGTGGAATCAGACGATATATACCCTGGGAGGTGTGAAAATTAGTGATAGACCGATATGGTTTTTTCAAGGCCGATACCGATACAGATTATTTGTCGTCAAGTAGGCCGATAACCGATATTTCAAGCCGATATTCATTTGCAGTAAAATGGGGCGGGGGGGATTTTTAAACTATATATAATTTCTCACTGAGTAACAAATTCATGCGAATGTAGCTCATTTGGGGGTTTTGTTAGGGTTCGTAAAAACGTTTCAAAAAGATTTTCGCGGTGAAAAATGGTGTGAATATGTTCCAAATGTGTTTACGACAAATAATAACTGACTGCGAACATCTTACAAATCCTGATGAAAACCCCAAATTCGCTACGTTCGCAAGTATTCCCTTCTCAGTGAGCTTTATTGGCCTTCAGATTCAAAAAATGGCCGATGCCGATATTTGTCAAAATGCCAAATATCGGCACCGATAATCGTCCCGGCCGATTATCGGTCTATCCCTAGTGAAAATTTTAAGCTAGTTGAAATTTGAACAATGTAAAAAGTGTGGCGAATAAAAATCACAATAACATATGTGGGAATACTTCAGCATTCCCACAATTAAGATGTCTATTCTTGACAGACTTAAGAAAAAAGATGAAGTGAGATGTTTGTACCCTAAAAAGAACTCTGCTAAGGTTGGTGCAAATCAAAATGTACAGTCAATGTGGCTTGAGTTTTACCTAAGTTCTCAATGCAACAAAGTGCTTTTAAAAGTTGTTAAAATGTTTCTAAAAATAATAACTATTAATTAAATGACATTCCGAAATATGGCTGTTGTCCAGGATTTGATGAAAAAAAATTTTTTTTTAAAGAAATTTCAGATACGCCGCAATAAAATATTAATACATGAGAATATTTTCAGAATGTGGTTGTAATTACAGCATTCCCTCGCTATAATGCGGTTCACTTTTCACTGTCTTTCTGTTTTCATTTATTGCTGGTATTTTTTGGAACCCAACCCCAAAACGAGGGAATACTGTATTTGCGCAAAAAAAAAAAACATGAAATATTTTTGACCTGTCGTTATTTATAGCTTACTGACATAGGCCGACTAGTCCTGTCCACTTGGGACAAAATTTGGGTGAAAGTGGCCCCTTAATTAAAATGAGTTTGACACCACTGACTTATGTGAACACAGTGCAAAGTGCAGTCAAGCTCGCTACCTCTGCATCGCAAGCGCACAGCTGCTTGTCCATCTAAGCAATCATGCACGCTATTTAGCCATCTTTTTTTTGAAGGACACACATTTTGAAACTCCTCATGCACTTCAAACGAACGGATTCTTGTGAAAATAGAAACATTCACTTCCTTTGAAGCGGTGCCTTGGATGTGAAATTGTGAATTAACACGTTTGAATTAGAATTTTTGAAGAAACACTCCTGTTTAGAAGCCTCTTTTGATTCCTGTTGCTTCGTGGTGACATTTGTATTCTCTCACAAGAGGCGTCTTTTGATACTTTTCACTTGTTGCTGTGGCAGAGGAGGTACAAGACGGTGGGAATGTCAAAGCAAACATGACTAAACTTCTACAAGCAACATACGCACAACCCTGTCAGCATCACAAAGCATTCTCGAGATTCTTCTTTACAAAAGCCATTTAACAATCCTCTTTTTATGTTTGCTAGGATTCTATGCCTCGCTGCTCACAAGGTTGAATATCTTTCTGCTGCTCTCCCTCGTTTGTTTCAATGGACACGTGTTTCATAAGTACTGTTTTTTGCATACACGCTTTGGCAAGGATGAATACATACCTTTCACAGCAAATAAAAAAAAAAAAATCTGCTTGTCTCATTCCATTCCAGATGCAGTTTACCTCAAACTCAATATCTAGCAATAAAATATTATTCATTTTAATGATACAAAAACAAATGAATGGAAAACAGACCAAACTCGTGATAAACGTGTTTTATGCAAGGCTGACACTTGCACGATTTTGTGGCACGAATTGGCACGACCTGAGTCACGACCTGAGAATTTTTGCTCCTTGATCAAATCCACCAAAATTTTGAAATGTTAAAAATTTTTGTGATGACAAAATTTCGCGACCGGGTCGTGAACTATGCGCAAACTATTCGTGAACTCGTCGGGACGATACGGGAAGAATGCGTGGCAGTGAGCGCCATGCCACGACTGTCACGGAGTGCCACGAATAGGGGTCGGGGAAGCCCCCTTTTTATATGGCGTGCCCAAGTCGGCACGGCACCGTCCGAATTGCGCGAACCCGTCGTGCAAATGCGGGAAGTGCGCAAACTATGCGCGAACTATGCGTGAACTCGTCGTGCCAGTTCGTGTCAATGTGGACACGAATGGTCACGCATTCGTGAACTCGTCGTGAACTATGCGGGAACAGTGCGGGAACCTCCCAGTTCGTGCCCCAAAATGGCACGACTTGCCAAGACAAGTTCGTGGCCAAAAGTCTTTCATGTGTCAGCCTTGCATTTGTTTAGCTGGTTTGGGTTTTGCTTAACATGACGTGGTTGACAAAATGAAATGAATAAATTGTCGCGGGCCACATCACATCACCGTTATGGTTTCACTCATAAGGCTGTTGTGACTGTGAGGCCATATAAATGTATGATCACCTCATATTATTACAGTACAGTAGTAGAATACAGATTACAAACAATTGATGGATAGCTTCGTTCAAAATCAAAAGCCAATTAAAAAGAATGCTCAACTATTATTCAATTCATTTTAAAAACAGAATTGAGCCAATTCATTTCTTTTTAAAAGACAACTGCCACTCCTTTTCTCTTGCCACTTTTGAATGCATTTGACTCCATTGAAAAAGCACCAACTGATTTTGTTCTTTGCGTAATTGCATTGGATGTTCATGTGAGTTTGAAGGTGTGCATCCTCAAAATGCAAGCTCCTACAGGACTAAGGTGTGTTTCATTGAACATGCGTTGAAAGGAAAACTTTTGTTGGGAACTATTTGGTGGTTGCTGTTGTTTATGGATGGAGATTAACCGCTTTCTCTTTTGACGCTGTTCCCACAATGCTTACCACTGTTATTATTTGTATTATAGGCATGTCGGTGCAGGTTTATGCGCTTTAAACATTAAGTGGCCGCCACATTAGGTACACCAGGATCCAAGACCAGGATCTAATAACCAGAGATACATTGTTAATTGAAGTGAGGAGTTTTGTTTATTTGTCGAACTAATTCTTACTTGTATTTATTACATTTTTAACACCATTGCCTGTACTTTATAATTGTTACGTTTCAAAACAGGGTCCCGTCCCGTCCGATCCAGTCACGTGATCGGACACAGGGCTGATCACGGGATTTTTAGCTGATTGGAATCGGGAGAAAAAGATTTGGTTTTCTTCATTTCATGACATTTTAGGTGTGAATGTTTCAATGTCTCATTTGAAATGAATGGGGACTTTTGGAGTCAAACATGTTGAATTGTGGGAAAATGGTTAAAGTTAGCAATGGGAGAAGTAATAGCTTACAAAGCGTGAATTTTTGGAACATGTTGAAGTTGGAATGGTTTGAATCCGTCAAGAAATGTAGAAGGAGTTGAAGGGCAAAATATGGCGGAGAAATGGAATGGAATGGACTGCTATTTATATAGCGTTTTTTTTTTTTTTTTTTTTTTTTTTTTACCGATCGTGCCCAAAGAAAGCACTTTACACAGCCTCACATTCACCCATTCACACGCTAAAAACAAAGACAGAATAACATAAAGTAGGTATATAAGTAGGTAAATAAATAAGTAAATAAATTTAATAAGAAATTAATAACACAAGAAGTAATAGAAATGCACAGTATATACATAATTCTGTATGTGTTACATTATTACATGCAGTATTTTTCATTTACATTTATACTTTTACTCTTCACATTTCAGAGTTTTACTCAGGCAGAGAATACTTTTGTCATGTGCGTGCGAGCGAGAGTACGATCACGTCCCCGGGAAGGGCATGTGTGCAAAGCAGAGCGAGCGTGATTAAGGTGTTCGGCAAGCAACTTCAGACATGATCTCTGACTTATTGGAGCTGGTTAAGACCCCGTGGCACAAAGTTGTTTGTGGCATACGTACTTTATATAAACCCGCGCGTAAGGACTAATGGCCTCCTGTCGCTCCTCACCGTGGAGATGAACAGGCCCCCAGTTGAATCACCTGTTGTTCTCAAAGGCGTTTCCATAGTAACACCTCAGAGCCCTGGCCTCTTGCCCTAGAAGACCCTCAACAAACACAGACCCCCACCACTCTTATTTGGAGTGCTATAAAACACACGCGCGCGCGCGCACGCACACACACTCGGCGCACACGTGGGTTCTTTTCAGAAGAACCAGTGAATGTACTGAGGATGTAAAGTGTGCCGGGCTAAAGAGGAGGGAGCACATTGTGAGAGTCAGGCTGCCTTTGTCTGCGCTACCCTCAAGGAGCTGAAGGGGGTGGGCAGGGGAGGGGGCTGCACATTGTGAAGTAAGTTAAAAAAGAAAAAAAAAAAGGCCGTCATACACATCCTTTCTTCCCTTTCTCTTGTTCTGTTGCTTTATTGGGACTGTGTTTTGTCTTCTTCTTTTCTCCTCCTCAGTCCATCTTCTGTAAATGCCACTGTAGCTTCTCGCTAGTCGTCACAATGGACGACCTGTTTCATAGAGAGCGAGAGAGAGGAATGAGTCGCAGGCATGGAAGATGGCTGCTTTTCAGCCTGTGTCTCTGAAAGGTAGACTTAAGATAGTGATGATTATGTCTTGGATGAGGTTCAGTCGGGATGTGCTTTTAACTCATTAGCTCCCAAAAACGTATAAATACGTCATATTTTAAATGTTTTAAGAGTCCCAAAGACGTATTTTTATGTTTTATTTTTTTATTTTTTATGTAGAGTATAGAAAAGGCTTTGATGCAGTCTATCTACTGCAGAAAATGGTTGAGTGGCAGCAGAGTATAAGAGATCAACCAGGCCATGTTAAAACAAGTTGATTTCCCCACAGTTCTAAGCAGAATTGTGAATAACGATGAAACTTAGCAATATTCTATTGATAATTGCTGCACAGCAGAAACAGATAGGAATATAATTTTTTTCCTGATAAAAGAAGAGACTCTAATCTCTCTTTTGGTAGGTTCTATATTTTATAGCAGTAGAACATAATATTTCGCGGGCCTTGCAAAAATCAGTCAAAATCCAGGGAAACACTTCAGTGAAAATGGTTGGGAGTGAATGAGTTAAAATATTTTTCAGATCATAACGAATCAATATCTACAGTGATTCAGAGGCATTGGCCCGCGTCGTTTTCGTATCTCTGAATGAAATACAGGGTGATTCAAAAAGAATGACCCTATTTCATGATCAAATATTCTATGAAGGAAAAATAGCAAAAAAAAATGACACTTATAATAAAAGTATTCTACGAACAGTCAAGTTTTATTTCACTTGTTACAAGTGCTCAATATGGCCTCCCCTTGCAGCACAAACAACATCAATATGATATAGGAACTCTTCCCAAACACGTTGAAGCACATCGTGATCAATTGAATTGATCACTGTTGTTATTCGATGTTTGAAGTTTTCCAGGTCAGTTGGTAATGGCGGAACAAAGACTTTATCTTTTACAAACCCCCAGAAGAAAAAAAGAAAATCACAAACTGTGAGGTCAGGAGATCTAGGAGGCTAAACACAAAGAGCATTTTTTTTTTTTTTTGCTGTCGCTGCCTGTTCGTCTCTGTGTGCCCTGCAATTGGTTGGCAACCATTTCAAGGTATACCCCGCCTACTGCCCGAAGCTGGCTGGGATAAGCTCCAGCACCCCCGTGACCCTTGTGAGGAATAAGTGGTTAACAAGATGGATGACAAGTTTCTCCCGTGAACTCGAAGCCAGCTTCGGGTGTCACTGAATCGCGCCCCTTTTGTTGTTGCCGCCCTCTTTTTGCCCTTTACGTTTGGGTGTGTCTGAAGTCTAGACGGGAGAATACAATGTAGATGAAAAGAAGAAGTGTTCTTGTACGTTTGGAAACGATGATCAATTAGTTTTGTCCTTGTACCACCTTGAAACTGTGGACACACACCCTAATTGTGACATTTTCTCACATACACACACCCACTGCAGTAGTTTAACGTGTTATAAAGTGAGTCTATATTGTCGTTACGTACACATTACTTTTTTTGGCTAAAGTACAGCTTTTAGATTTTCACACCCTTCTACATACGAACAATACAGTTACTCTTGGCTGTTTGACAAAGAATGATTGTGTTGATTTAAATTTCATCAACGCATGACAGCTGCCATCCACTGAAGATCAAGCTGCGCACTCGGCTCAAGTTGAACACTTGTTGATTGCAGAAAGGAGTCCTAGACTTTCCCCGCTAATATATTTTTTTTCCTCTGAGCAGCCATTTTCCCAGGCTTGTGTGAATGTCATTTACAGAGTTCATAGGAACGAATTGTGGTGCTGTTTGAAAAGTTATGATAAGAATGTAGCGATTCCGATTCCATTATCCATTATGCTTAGGGTTAGGGTTAGTGTTTCAATTCTTTCTTTCAAATCCTAATTAAATATCATTGATGTCATTATTGTGGCACAGTGGCTGGGGGTTATGTTATGAGCTGGAGGTTGGATCCCAAAGCGCAGACACAAATAAGATTTGAACTATTCATTCACATCGAGAGGTGTGAAACAAACTCGATTAGACGAGAAACAAAGAGAGTTGCACAGAGAGACAGTGATAATAATCTGCCAAACGCACGCACTTCTCAGACGGCTACTACGGACAGTGAATCGATCTGATTGGTTGTGACTAAGTAAAGGATTAAACTAAGATTGACATCACAAAGTTCCTGACATCACATAGCTGTCACATAACTTAAAACCAGTTGAAACTAGATACTGTTACATCAATTCCACTTGACCTCACTTCAAATGACCAGGTAAAGGATTAAAGATTCTTGACATCACATAGCTTGAAACCAGTTGAAACTAGATGCGGTTACATCAGTTCAAAACAGACACTTGACCTCACGGTCAATGGACCCAAACTTAACAGGTCATGAACCCAAACTTTAACCCTGGCGTGACCCAGACATGACAGCATCCGCCTCACTGAGCAGAGGTCGTAGATTCAAATCCAGTGGTGGTCATTTGGCCTACGTTTGTGGAATTTGCATGCTGATAAATTCCAGATTTTCTGCAACTATACTCAACAAAAATATAAACGCAACACTGAGATACACTCAAAGATCTAAAACTTCGTCCACCATTTCACTCAAATGTTGTTCACAAACCAATCTAAATCTGTGACAGTGAGCACTTCTCCTTTGCCGAGATAATCCATCCCACCTCACAGGTGTGCCATATCAAGATGCTGATTAGATACCATGATTGGTGCACAGGTGTGCCTTCGACTCCCCACAATCAAAGGCTACTCTGAAAGATGCAGTTTTGTGAAAACCCTCCTCCCAATAATACAAAACTGCACCTTTCATAGTGACCTTTTATTGTGGGCAGTCTAAGGAACACCTGTGCACTAATCATGGTGTCGAATCAGTATCTTGCTCTGGCACACCTGTGAGGTGGGTTGGATTATCTCGGCAAAGGAGAAGTGTTCACTATTTAAACTTTGTCTTCCTTCTGCCCCTCACTTTGCATGACCTTTTTTTTGGTGTGTATTTGTTTGAGATAAACAAAGATCAAATCAAATTGTCTCGGCAAAGGAGAAGTGCTCATTATTACATATTTCAACTGGTTTGTAAAACAATTGAGAGAAATGGTGATATTGGGTATAGAAGTTTCAGATCTTTGAGCAAAAGCAAAAAAGTGTTGCGTTTATATTTTTGTTTAGTTTACGCACGGTAAAAGTTATAAATACGAGTTTGTATGTTCCCGGTGAGCAATGTCGCAATAGTGAGCAGGTAATGCAGCAGCAGGTTATTCACGTCTGTGATTGCTTCTGTGGTTTTGTTCCGTTCCAAATTCAAATAATACACCCAAACATCTGTTGACACATTCAAACAATTTACCCTCGGGATTTGGTGATGGAAGTGGGAAGTAATGCGAGAGAGACACTGTATCAAGGTTTGGTGGGGTTTTTTTTTTTGGGGGGGGGGGTAGTCTGTTGTTTGGTCGATTCTTTGGAAGGTGGACAATTGTTTCAGCACCCTTGACATCAAAAGGCCGGGAGAAGAGAGGACGAGAGGGAATGGGAGGGCGAACGAAGAGAGTGAGGCTTTTGTGTCTCCAGCCTGAAGAGCTCATTCGCTAATGAGGCCCGGGCAGTAACGCAACAAGACTTTGGGGCATATTCACTCAAGTTTTGCGTCGCCTTTGCACGGCGCGAACCGGTGAAAATGCAACAATCCGGGAGCGCATAATTCGCTAAACACGCGCGGATGGGGAAAGAAGAAGATTTTCAGCTCTTGACTGGGATTGGCAGAAGGAGAAGAAGAAGCGCTGGCTAGCATAGTAACGACACTAACAAACCGTTTTTAATGTTGATATGATGACATTATGAAAACAAACACTCATGTAAATGACCGTCAAAGTCAGAAAAACCTACCGAGTCCATTTTCACTCACTGAGCGATAAATCGATATAGTAATTATCCTACTCCAAACGACTCAGAGAGATTGTAAAAATAAAGATACTTATGAAGTTGCTTCCCCATTTGCTCTTATAAATGCTTGTGCAACTGTGGAAGTTTTTGTCCCTTCACTCTGAAGAAAATGAGGTTGGAAGATGTTGCATGACGAGGCTGTAACATGTATTTGTGTTTGTTTACTACCAAGGAAGCCTCTATGCAAACGTATTTTGTTTTGTAGCGTATTATGTCATTATTTATTTTATTACTAAAGGTCCCAACTGCATTGGAGTCGAGGTTTGTATTTTCTGGTGTCAGGGATTTCCAATGTGCCCTTTCCTATTATGCAACTGCACCAATTAGAGGAAACTTGATCTCAGGGAGGCGAGCGCTGATTAGATGTTACCGTTTGTGTCTGAGGGCAACTTGCACCGAGTTCCTTTAAAGAGAGCTCATTTGTGGTCGTAGCTATTTTCGGAAAATCCTATACCATATCACCTTGTCTTCATCTAGACAGATTGTTTTTATAGTAAGTCAAGATCCACCGAGCACGACAAATACATCCATGACACAACCGGTCATTAACACTTTAAGCCTTTTCACCACAAGTGGTGGTGTTATAAACAGCTGCGCGTGTAAACATATACAGTGTCACATAGACAACACATCCACAGAGTCGAACTTTGTAATTTGAGAGGGTTGGAATGAAAAGGGTAAAGAATAAATTGAAAAAAAAATTGCTCAGGTAATAAATTCATGATAAGCTACAGGTAATAAATCCATGAGAAGCTACGATAAAACATAATATAATCATAACATTATTAAACAATAAAATAATAATAATAATAATAATAATAATATCAATGAATAATAAATAA
This sequence comes from Festucalex cinctus, assembly GCF_051991245.1. Taxonomy (NCBI): domain Eukaryota; kingdom Metazoa; phylum Chordata; class Actinopteri; order Syngnathiformes; family Syngnathidae; genus Festucalex; species Festucalex cinctus. The sequence continues at coordinate 27,575,486 of NC_135418.1, read as the reverse complement.
TAAAATAATAATAAAATAAATATATATCAAGAAATAATAAGAAATCTATAATAAATAAATAAATAATATTTAAAAAGTAAAATAATAAATCATAATATCATAATAAAAGAATATAAATAAATAGAAATATAATATGAAATACATAATAAGATATATTATTATAATATAATAATAATATATAACAATAATGTACTAAGCTCATGAGTCTTCTTCGCCTGAAGACTTCCGTCCATTTCCCCGCCACTCTTATGAGGCGCTCCCCCTAGTGGCCCGCCAAGTAATTGCTCAATAAGTCATGAACAATGGAGCCGTTATAGTGGCTGTATATTAGCTACAAATATCGCAATACTTGCGCAGACGTATCGATAATCTATCGGGAGGCAAACTACTCAACTCAACTATATATCAAGACAGAAAGCCATCCATTTCTTTTCTTTATCATAGAAACCATCCTCTCGTCACAAGAAACACATCTACAAGTTACAAGTGGTAACATGTTCAACCTAACAGTTTCTCCCCCCCTGGGAGTCACGGAGCTCTCCTCAGTTGTGGTTCCTTTCATGTTTGTTCACCTTCTTTTTTTTTTCTTCCTCTCCTCACCCAGCAATGCAACTTGTTGGATTTATATTGCCTCCTTCCAAGCGCGTGAGGCAGAAAAGCGCAACGGGACGTGAGCGAGAGCCAAGTGATAAAAGTATTACAAGTCTATCATTACCGTTTTGGTTTTGTTATTCACATTTCTCATTTTTGAAATTGGGGTTTGTATGTGAGGTAATTAATTTCTTAACTGCTTTCTGTTAAAAACAAAACAAAAAACAAAAAAACATGGCAGGCGTTGCTCATTCTGACATTTACAATGAAAGTAAACCTGTTCTGGCAGTTCACATAGTCAATGGACTTGTGAGTGTAATTTGCTTTGATCTATTGTGCTTGTCCTCATTGTGCGACAACGCTCCCACTATTCTACAGAAGTAGCTTTTGTCAGACGCGTATTTAGCCCATTTTTGAGTATATACAGGTTGTATATAGATATATTTTTACTGGGCGTTCTTTATAAGTCTTTTTCTCCTTTGCATAGCTTTTATTAGATTCGGTTTACTCACAAACTTTCCCATGCATTTTGACACGCTTTGGACCGCCCCCTTATTTGAATAACATTTCGACTTTGCAGTATGGCCCGAAACTGCCAAAATTCAAAATAAATAAATGACTAAATACATGACTAAACAAATAAATAAATAAATGAATAAATAAATAGATAGATAGATAGATAGATAAATAGATGAATGACTGAATAAATGAAAAAATTACTAAAAGTGAAAATAAAAACCGATTTATTTCCTTTTATTTATATATATATATATATATATATATATATATATATATACACGTGTATATATATATGTATATATATATATATATATATATATATATATATATATATTATATAATTTTCGAATTATATTTTTTTTATATTCATGTTTATTTTCACTTTTAGTCATTTATTTATTTATTTAGTAATTTATTTATTTATTTTGAATTTTGGCAGTTTTGGTCCTCCGTACCCCCGCCCTCTGTAGCACCCAAGCACCCCTAAACATCGTAATAGCACCCCTAAACTTCTAATCCTAGGATCGCCTCTAGCCGTTGTGTTTTTTTTTAACTTTTTCTCTCATACGGAGACGGTCCGCGAAAGCCGAAAACGCACAAAGTGGTCAACAAATCAAGTTCATCAAAATAGAAGCTTGTAAGACGACAAAGCTATTCATATATCGCCGGATACAGTCAGCCGCAGATGAGCAAACCGGGCACCCTTTTATATAATTCAACAAAAGAGACCGATGTGGAAGCAACCTTGGCTCGCATTGTTGCGCTCGAAGTCATTGTTCGACAAATTCACCTTGACACATTCCTGGCTGTCAACAACTCACGAAAATGCTGCGCATGCATACCATTGCGTTGGATGACACGCAGGCGCGCTCTCGCCGAGCGTGTGAACACCACCTGTGACCGCTTCACTCGAGTTGTGAAACTTGGATGGGAGACCCAAGAATAACTTGCAGCGTGGGACAAAGCAAAGCACCACCACTTTGAGTCTGGGTTTGTCCTTCACTTCAGGCTGTACACGCACTCATTTTATGGGGTTAGGTAGTTGGGGGGGGCCTACGAGGGTGCAAAGGTCAGGTGGATTTTGGCCTTGTGTTCTGGGACCTGCTCCTCCCAAGCTCGCCCTCACTTCCTCCAATTTGAAAACTATACTACACTGACGATCTCAATTCCACAATACTGGGACTGGGACTACCAGTAGTTAGAACAAGGACGGAACTGAAATTTAATCTAACATATAGTCATCCAATCACAAGTGTTGCAAACCCCAGCCCTCTGGAAAAATAAAATAAAATAAAGAATTGGTCAGAAAAATTTACAGAAACATGCAACTCGTGTCGTTTGCGGCTGCGGATGCAGAGACCACACTAATCCATTATTTGTACAACTAAAAACTTTCAAATGTAATGAATTGATGGAGTCTAACCGTCTCAAAATAATGTGTAAAGCCCATCATGAAATGTTACCAGTTAATATACAAATTAAATTTGAAAAAAAGGGAAAGTGAGTATAAATTAAGAGGAACAAAATACTCAATCTCGAAAACAGAATACAGAACAAAACATGTACTTCAATTCACGGCGTCAGCTTATGGAACAGTCTGGATTGTAAAACAAAATCAACTCAGTCGATCTGTATTTTTAAAAACTTGACAAAAGCTCAGTTACTGGAAAAATAAATATATAGCACAAGGACATGCTGCGGAACTTTTCTCTTGGATTGTTATATTGAAAGCGTCTCGACCTCTCGCTGTCGTTTATTCTGTGTTGATTGTTTTTTGTTGTTGTTGTTGTTGTTGATTGGGGCAGATAACAAAAGTTTGACTTCTTTCTGTCCCGTTTCATTTCTGAATGAAATAAAATTGAATTGAATTGAATTTTGCATGTATTTATTATAAAAGCATTTTTTTCCCCCTGATTACTATTTATTATCAAGTCATAAGTCATTGGTGGTCATTTGGTACTTTGAATTAATATAGTGATATAAAAAAAAATTGGATTGATGTTTTACCATGTTACCGGTTCAGTCATTGTTTTCCAAAGTAAAAACAGATGTTTGCAAATGTCTTATTTTGATGAAACACAAAAAATAATCAGTCGTCCTTCATCAAGGACTACAGAAATTAGTGAAAAATTATTGTTGATATGCTGCAATTTGAGGATATGGAACATTTTTAATTTAAAAACGGCTCCAATTGATTATTTGATTATTAAAATATTTGTAGATTAATTTGATCATCAATTACTTGTCGTCCCTGAACAGAGCTGCCGTTCCTCAGTCCACAAAGTCCAGACTCTTTTCTATAGAGCCGGGCTCTGCAACCTGCGGCTCTGAAGCCACATGTGGCTCCCTGGGGATCTCTCTTTTTTTTTTTTTTTTTTTCTTCTTCTTCTTCTTCTTCTTCTTTTTTTTTTTTTTTTTTACATATTTATTTGAATGTTTCAGATAAAATATTCTTTATAGAATAGCTTCTATATCAGACCGTGGCAGACAGGTGGCTTTGTTCAAAATCACAGCACTGCTTCAGTGAAGGAGGGGTTGTAATCATCATTCTGTTTCTGCAGAATGGTGACGCTTGACTTTTTTTTTTTTTGCCGTGTTCCCGAGTCGGTCGGCACATTCCGTTGGCATTGTTATCCAGCCTGTTTCCTACGGCCGGCGGCTTTTGTCAGTCTCTCCCCCATTGTCCTTGCTTCCTTTGTTCCCCGGCTCCAACAATAGCTTTTTTTTTTCTCCCCCTGCCTCTTTATATATACGTGCACTTTTTTGCCCTTGTGTGTTCTGTTTGTTTTGTTCTGCTGTCTGCTGTGTTTTTCTTTCACCCTTGCAGGAATGAGAAATGTAAACATACAAACGCACTTTTTTCTCATTCACTGTGATGGAAATTTTCCCACTCAAACTTTAGTTACAACTAGGAGTTTTAAATTTTTTTATTTTAAATGGCCCAATATCGATTTTATTTCAATTTTTTACTGTCTTGCCCTTGTTTGTCTGTACCTTCATGTTGTACACGATTTGGCCACTTAGGGGCACTGTGGTGCCACATGTTCTGGTACAGCCACATTAGACAGTAGAAGGAAAAAGTCCCGATCAAGTTATTCCAATAAAAGTTGTTTTATTTTGCGGTGTAGGAAGAGCATATGCTGGTGAGACATGTTAAGATGCTTCCCTGTATACATTCTTGAGACGTTTTGTATGAATAGCCCCTTCTTTTGAGGGATAAAAGTGGCGCGAGTAGCGCGCTAATTAGCATTAGCAAGTCAGACTGGAGTGAATCATGATGATTCATTGCACATCTCTAAATAAAATAAAAATCATTGTCAATCAAATCATTTTGAATTGAGAATTGATTCTGAGTTGAATCGCAGACACAAAAATTGAATAGAATTGTGAGACAGTCAAAAACTCCCAGCACTATTTGCAACCCCCACACTGAGGTGTTTTTCTTTTTTTGCTCATATAATCCACACATGCAAACAATAGGTTTGCAGGTTTTGCTAACAAAACCATCAATTAACCCTCAACCTTGACTTCAGTGGTGAGTAAAAAAAAATTAAAAGTGTCCATACAAACATGTTTCAAGTAGCTTGTCTGGAAGCAGATTTGAAACGGAGGTCGAAATGAACACAAACAATGCAGTCAGTTGGGAAAACCTTCACAGGTGTGCATGGTGACATTATCAAGTGACTTTGAAGACAATAACGCACACGTGAATCATACGTTTATGCACGCCCAGTTGACAGATAATTATCCGTGTCGTTTCAAAGGAATGGTTGAGCCCAGCCCTCCAGCGCCGCACCTCCTCTCCGACGTGGACGGCGGCATGACATGCGTCGGCGTCAAAGTGGAAGAGGAGGAGATGGGCAGAGGAGCCGGAATCGTCGCCAACGCCGAGCCGACTCTCAAGATGTCTCCCTCGCGCGACTGCTGGGTGGGCAATCAGCCCCTCGTGGCTCGCCAACTGACCCCGCCGCTGTCCTGTTCACCTTTGGTAAAGACGGATATTTCTGACCTTACTAGAACAGTCATTGATCGATATTTGTAGGCATTTTGTTTCTGGGTCTATCAAAAGTCTTAAATTTACGGTGCGTTTTGATTAGGAATATTAAAAAAAATCGATTCGGCAATATATCGCGATACTAAAGCACACAATTCTCGAATCGATTCAATAGGCAGCCGAATCGATTTTTTTTAACATCCATTATTGATGAAAAAAATATTCAACAAAATGTCTCTTTCACACCTTAAGCATGGAAAAATGTTATATTAATGGAACATTAAGCCTTAATATTTTATTTCAATGCTGTTCTAATATGAAAAAAGGTTACAACCTGTTTGTTAAATACAGTTATAAAACTGAAGTTTGGAAATAAATTTTAAATTTAAATAAATTTTCATACAAATCTTACAGTGTACATGTACAAGTTTACTGAATGGTATTTTCTAAATTTGAGTAAAAAAAATCGCAACAATCGACTTGTAAATTCATATCGGGATTAATCGGTATTGAATCGAATCGTGACCTATGAATCGTGATACGGATTGTATCGTCAGGTTACTAGGCAATTCACACCCCTAGTTTTTATGAAAGTTTATTTTGAGACTATGTCATATATACCCGGTATATAAATTCGGTATATTTTACTCTAAACCGAGTCTATGTGGTCCCACACTCAAAATAGAGTAAAATTTGCACTTGTAAGAGAGTAAAATATTCAGAGAAAAGTTTACTCAAGTATTTTTAGTGTGAACGAGAGAATTCAAGATTTTTTTTCACTAAGAAATTCTAATTAAATTTTGCAAGGAGAGATTTTCACTAAATTTTAGTAGTATTTAAAAATAAAATAAAAACTACAGAAGGGTTGAGCTGAGACCTTCAGCTTGGGAAACTGCCAGTCTACCACCTGAGCTATGCCACTCCTACTGTTTGCTTGTATCCCAGAAGAGACCAAAAGCATCGTTTTCTCTTGGAATTACAAAGATGACACTAACACACATCAGGAGCTGCGCGTCTCAGTGAGTATATTGGATGTCTCCCAAAACCTGAAGTTGTGGGTTTGTTTCTCAACCCTTGAGTGACTTTTTTTTTTTTTTTTAAATGAATTTACTTGTTTAATATTTTAAGTAATTTCTCTCTTTATAGTTGGACCAAATAGACTCAATTTAGAGTCAAATTATACTACATAATTTACTGTGGACATATGCCACTGACATTAATTAAACGAATGAATCATTCATCATCATGAAACTTAAAACACAACTCGAATTGTGAACCAGGCACAGATTTGCTCCGATTGCTTTCCAAGTAACGCCACATGTCATTTACTGTACACACAAGCCAACTTGTTGCTAGGCAGAATTTGAGGCTCACAACCGTTTGTACAGCGTGCTATAAAAATGGCATATGTCAGTCACACCCACTCGGGCTCGGCCGTACAAATGACAAACTTGGAGCGAAGTATATATTTACCTCTGTACAAAAGCGTCATCATCAGGGACAGGAAGTCTAACTAACGCACAAGGGAAATGATTTTAAAAACAGCACCATCTGGATTTTCAGACACATTTATTTATACACGAGCATTTGGTGAATTTGGAATGACTGTATTTCGAGTTTTGTTGAAGATGCGTGTGTTTTCTTGTCAGGAGGATTCTCCCTGTAAGGAGTTGCCACACATACAAAGTCAAGTGACACTCATGGGGACAAAGCTGCAGGATCCACCGAAACTGCAGTCCAAGGAAGGTCGGTCTCAACTCTTCCGAGGGTCTTTATGATGATGATGATGATGATGATGATAATAATAATAATAATAATTGGCTGGCAACCAGTCCAGGGTGTCCCCCGCCTACTGCCTGAAGCCAGCTGGGATAGGCTCCAGCACCCCTGTGACCCCTGTGAGGAGCAAGCGGTTCAGAAAATGGATGGATGATAATAATAATAATAATAATAATAATAATAATAATAATAAACTGCGGGCGGCACGGTAGTCGAGTGGTTAGCACTTAGCACGTCCGCTTCCCAGTTCTGAGGTCTCCGGTTCGAGTCCAGGCTCGGACCTTCCTGGGTGGAGTTTGCATGTTCTCCCCGTGCCCGCGTGGGTCTTCTCCGGGTACTCCGGTCTCCTCCCACATTCCAAAGACATGCTTGGCAGGTTAATTGGGCGCTCCGAATTGTCCCTAGGTGTGCGTGTGTGTGGATGGTTGTTCGTCTCTGTGTGCCCTGCGATTGGCTGGCAACCAGTCCAGGGTGTCCCCTGCCTACTGCCCAGAGCCAGCTGAGATAGGCGCCAGCAGCCCCCGCGACCCTTGTGAGGAATAAGCGGTCAAGAAAATGGATGGATGGATAATAAACTGCAGTCTATAGGTCGTTCTCAACTCTTCCAAGGGGCTTAAAACAAAACCAAAAAAATAAATAAATAATAATAATAGTATTACATTATAGTATAGAATAGTATAGTCTATCATAGTAATAATTAGTATATGCGATCCTGTTCTTATAGATAGATAGTAGGCCTGCACGATATATCGTTTGAACATCGCAATTGCGATGTGCGCATGCGCGATAGCCACATCGCAAGATGTGCGATGTTTTTATTGTATTTTTTTTAGAGCAAGCAAACGTTTGTTTTACTTCATACACCTCCCCCTCCCTCCTGCTAATCAGTCACTGGCGCCGCCCCCCATAATTGATGGATGGATGGAGTTCAATGACTGTCAACAAAAATGAATACATGTTATGAGTAAGGTTTACTTGGAAAGTCATGACAGTATGTAATGCACGTAACTTTTTTTTTTTTGCTTTCATCAACGAGCAGGAAATCCAGAGACCCTGGCGGAGAAGGAGCTCCAGTTGTTGATGATGATCAACCAACTGAGTGGTCTAAGGGAGCAGCTCCTGGGTGCCCACTCTGAGCAGAGGAACATGGCCGCCTTGCTTCTGGAAAAACAGCAGCAGCAAATGGAGCTGGCCCGGCAACAGCAAGAACAGGTAGCATTAGCATTAGCATTAGCATTAGCATTAGCGTACCAGCCAATGATTGTCGGTGGTGTCAGAAGTCAGAATTGATGGCGATGACTCTCGGCAGTCACATGTTTCTGTACTTTTGCTGACATGAAGAAAAAAAAAGTGTGTCAAACAAAAATCTTCAAGTTTGTTGTTTTCTTGTTTGATAATATTTGTTTGACCTCACTGTCCCAATACTTTTGGATGCTAGCACACGTACGGCAGTGCAAAAGCGCTTTTGACTCAGAGTGAGCACCTGATTAAGATGCTGATCCTGTTCACCCCGTTCACACTGTGTGAAAAAACAAACAAACAAAAAACAAAACAAAAACATACAATGCCATATGTGTTGTTTATGTGCGTGTAACAATCACGCGTATTGTGTCTCAGATTGCCAAACAGCAGCAGCAGCTGATCCAGCAGCAGCACAAGATCAACCTTCTTCAGCAGCAGATTCAGGTCAGACAGAATACACTTTGTTAGTCATTGTTGTTACAAAAGAGACGTTTTCTCACAACGTCAGGCATCTATTGCCAAGTCATCTTTATTCATACCCGCTTACAGAACGCATAACGGACTTGTAAAACATTTCCAATAATAATCGATGTAACGCAAAAGTGTTGCCCAACAGGTGCACCCCCCCCCCCCCCCCCAACCCCCACCCGCCCCCACCCAAATACAAAAGACAGACAATTCATTTTTGCTGTCAACGTTGCTGCTGTCATTTGAATGTGTGCAACCTCTCGGTGTCAGGTCAACATGCCCTACGTGATGATCCCCGCTTTCCACCCCAGCGCCCAAAATCTTTCAGTCCCCTCGGACCCGCAGATGAGCTTACCGTTGCAGCCGATCCCGTGCAAGCCTGGTGAGTCTGTTTACCTTGCGTTTTTGTCCTTTAGGAAGTCAAAATAAAACGGACAGCATTTTTGTTTTGATGTTCATGTATGTCAGCAGTGCAAGCGAATATATTTTCAATATATTGTCGCTCCATTTATTGACTCCTTCGACCATGCAACAGGTTTTCAAAAATGAATAGTATCGACGCTGGTCCGCATATTAGTGATGAGAGAAATTTTCTCTGGCATGATTTTGGAGCATATCAGCACACTTTTAAAATTGCCTCTTTGATTTTGCGAAGTTAGTTAGACATGAGGAAATCTTGCTATTCTGTTAGCTAAATTTGAATCTTGTTTGTTTCCTACCGTTTTTTTGTTCATTTAAAAATGTCATATCTTTTCCAGCTGTGGACTATCCCATGCAGCTGTTGTCCACCCCCGTCAAGAGGAGCGGTGGTTCTCTCCGACAGGTAACACGTCTAAATTGCTTCTGTTTTTGGTTCATTTCAATTGTATTTCAATTATTTATTCACTCCCAAGCCATTTTGACTGAAGCAACCCCCTTCGCTCCCGGCTGTTTTACTGGATTTGGTCTGATTTTGCAAGGTCCACACAATTGTGTTCTATTGCTATAAAGACATGGAACCTGCCAAAAGAAAGATTAAAGTTTCTTCTTTCATTCGGGAAAAAAAGGACATTTCTATCAGTTTCCATTTTGCAGCAATTAGCATGAGAATAAAGTTACGTTTCACCATTATTCACAAATCTGTTGGCGAAGAGTTTTTTGCAACATGGCCCTGGTTGATCTCTTATACTCTGCTGCCACCTGCTGGCCGTTTTTATTATAACTACCTTTGCAATTATCATTCTTTTCAGTTCAGAGGCTGCATCAAAGCCTTCTCTAGGCTGTAGCATAAAAAACAAAAAAAACAAAACAAACAAACAAACAAACGTATAAATACATCTTTGGGAGCATGGTAACTGATGACTGCTTTTGCAAGCCCAACAGAATATTGTGTTCAATCACTGGTTAATAAACAGTAATATTTTTGCAATATACTTGACTGCCAAATTAACATCAATCCGATTAGTCGATTAATCAATTGAATAATCAATAGATTAATGGATTCTAAAAATATATATATATTCGATAGTGACATCCCAAAATCATCGTGTTTGTGTGCTATGAAACATTGTTCTGATACATCCAGACCAACTGATCCTCCTATTCAGGATGCTGCAGGTATAGAAATTCCCAAACAGAACACACCTTGTTTTCAAAGGCTTATTTCTTTTGTGCGTGCGCGGGGACGGCAGGTTCTCAAGCTTGAGAGCGATTACCCGCCGAGGTCGGTAAACAAAAGAGAAGTTTAGCTAGAGAAACGAAAAGAGATGCTACAAAAGGGCGTGGCCGATACGCTGAGACATGCCTGACTGACAAACAGCATGCATAGAATGCATACCTCCGGGTGTGTCGGAAAACTTCCAAGACCGCTCTTAAAGACATATGAGTTGCCACACCTTCATGGATGGATCTTCCGCAGCTTGTTATCTCTGCCACTTGGATGTCGTCCACATCTTGCTTGGAAATGCGTCTGCGTGATGGACTCCAGCATGGTCATGTTTCTCTCGGCTGCTCTCCTTTTCCAATCCAATCCACTTTATTTCTAGCACATTTTCATAAACAAGCGTTTCCAAAGTGCTGCGCATTAAGATCCGCATAAAAAAAAAAAAAAAAAAAAAAAAACTCAATAAAATAAAATACGAAAAAAATACATTAAGTAAAATAAAGGAGAAAAAATCATTATAAATAATTTTAAAACAAATAATAAAGAAATAAATAAAGAAATAAATGAAACACGAAAAGACCCTGAGGATCACACAACTATAAAAGAAGAAGAAGAAGAAAAAAAAAAACAGGCAATAAAAAAAAAAAAAATACATCAAGTAAAATAGAAGGAAAAAAAATCATACAAAATATTTCAAAAACGATTAATAAAATAAATAAATAAATAAATAAAATCAAATACAAAATAAATAAATAAAACAAGAAAAGACCCCAAGGACCACACAGCTATAAAAATAAAAAACAGTCAATAATGCGAAAAAATACATTACGTAAAATAAAGGGGGAAAAAAATCATTAAAAAGAATTCACATTTTTTTTATAAATAAATAAATAAATAAAAACCACACAATTCTTAAATTGTTCAAATACAACATTTTTCGACATGCTGGTTGATTGTCTGTCCTATGTTGAAGGGGGAAAAAAATGGTTTTGAAATATATCTTCTGAAACACCATTGGTGTAATATTTTTGACACCCTATTACACAACAGCCACGCTATTTACTCATTCTGCTCTTTTTTTTCTGGGTTTAGGAAGCCGGTCAGCCCTTGAACTTGACGTCCAAGCCGAAAGGACTCGAGCTGGCGAACTCCCCGAGTCCAAAATGCATGGAGGTGGCATCACTAGGGCTTCAGAGTACCTACAGGCACAGAGATCTGACAAAGGAGGCGCCAAACAGCCCGCCGCGCTCTGCCCTCAGTGAGATATTCATCAATATGCGTGTTCATCAAACATGTCGAGCTCCTAAAAGTAGTACGATCTATTACTTCTAGGGATACTTGACTCATTGAGCCATTTTCAGCAGTTTGTCTATAATTAATGCGGTAACTTCATTCATTTTATGTACAAATAATACCTTTAAAAAGTCATTTTTCGACTTGCTGTCCACTCGTGATGACATCATTTCAGTCATGATTGGCTGTTAACCTACTTCCTCAGCATAGTAGAAAAATTACTTTTTAAAGGTATTAATTGTACATGGAAAAATAATGAAGTTATCAAATTCATTCTGGACAAAATATTATTTTTTCACTGCTGAAAATTGTTCAATGAGTCCTAGTACAGTCCTTTAATACATTTGTCTGTTTACTAATGCGGTCTAAACTCAGTGTTACGGTTGTTAGATGAACACCAAACACTGAGTGCTATAGTACTAAATTATTTGTAAATTATTTACAAATAATTAATAAATGTATTATTATTATTACTATTATTATTATTATTATTATTATTATTATTATTATTATTATTATTATTATCATTAGTAGTAGTAGTGGTAGTAGTAGTATTTAATTAATACAAATTAATTCATACATTATTTTGAAATGAATTGTTTTTGCATTTGCAGTCTAGTACAATCGTTGCCAAATTATATTCTGATTTTTTTTAAATGTTTATTTAAAAAAAACAAAAAAAAAACAAAAAAAAACTAAAACATCCTGTCTTTTCTTTTTTTTTTTTTTTTTTTTGTGCCACAGCTTTACTCGGAGACAGCGACGTGGTCACGCAGGCCATCCATGACGCCCAGCAGCTCCTGAGAAGTCACAACGCCGGCGGCCAAGAGAGGGAGAGAGACAAAGAAAGAGAAAGCAACAGAAAATTGGTCAGCAAATCTCCCAAACGTCATAACTTGCATCGTCTCTTTAACGGCGTCAGATTGCCCATAGCTGCGAATGTGAGCGCGACCGCGTGGAACTTGTTTCACTTGTATGTGCCCTTGTGATTGGCTGACGCGAAGTCAGGAGGTTCCGGCTCGCCCGTGACCCGAGTGAGGCGAAGTGATCCAGAAAATTGATGGAGGGATAATCGAGAAAAGACGAAAGCAAAAGAATAAGAAATGTGACGTCTTGCTGCATTTATGATTCAATTGGCAAATGCTCTATTTTTTTATTTTATTTTTAAAGTTGCAGGTTTCAACATATTAACAGTAATTGTTTACTCATTTCCATAATCCTTCATGAAAGAAGACTGATTATCTTCGGTGTTTAATTAAAATAAGATATTTGCAAACATCTGTTTTTACTTTGGAAAATAATGACCGAACTGGTAACAACAACAACATCAATCCCCCCGCTTTTTTTTTTTTTTTTTTTTTTTTAAATCACTATATGAATACAAAGTACGGAATAAACATAAACACCAATTAACTCATTCACTGCCTTTGACAAGTATACTTGTCAATTGTATTTTTTAGAGCGGTGCTAAATGGGGGCGAATCTGAGCATGCTCCACTGTAAATATCAAACTTGGAAACAACTTTACTGATGCCCAACCACCGGTAGATGACATCATTGCCCCATTTTATAGGAAATAAACACAGTTTCAGAGTCCATGGGAGAAATGGCTGTATTTTGGCAAACCTACATTTTTCTGCTGTCAATTATAAAAGAACGGGACGGGACAAAAAGTAGGGAGTCTATTCTGTTATTTGGTAGATTCGGTTTATATATAATTATTGAATGTAATATCACGTGAGTATTGGAAATGTAAACATTTTCTATAATGACTGGCAGTGAATGAGTTAATGTTTTAAGTGACCCAAAGACATATTTATACGTTGTTGTTTTTTTTTGTTTTTTTTTTAAGTGGCTTTGATGCAGCCTCTCAACTGTAAGGAATGGTTGAAGAAATGGTAGTTATTACACAAACGGCCAGCAGGTGGCAGCAGAGTAAAGGAGATCAGCCAGGACCATGTTGAAAAAAAAAAGCGTAATTACTCTAAATTTTAAATAGATTTGTGAATACTGATGAAACTTAGCTATATTCTAATGCTAATTGTTGCAAAACGAAAGCCAATAGAAATATTTTTTTTTTCCTGATGAAAGAAGAGACTAATCTTTTTTTATACGTTTTTATAGCAATAGAGCACAATATTCTGTGGGCGTTGCAAAATCATTCAAAATCCAGTAAAACAAAAGGGGCTTGTTCATGTGAAAATGGCTGGGAGTGAATGAGTTAATAGAGAGTAATTAGGAAAAAAAATGCTTTCCTAATATCCTTAAATAGAAAATCGATAATCAATTCTCAAAATATTCGCTAGAGATCACACTAGCCTAGTGTTTAGCATTACAAGTAAAGTTTCCACCTTATCAGCTGGTGTAATACTCTCAATGAAGCTTACACTTTGTAAAATGTTAGACTGAAATATTTTTTATTTATTTTTTTTAAACAAATCCACCTAGTCCCCAATCAGCCCATTTTCCATCCATCAAACCACGTGTCACACGTGTGCAAAATAATTCTATTCTGGTCTTTGGTGTTGATTCTTTGAGGTGTCTGCCGTGTTGCCGGTCTCGGTCTGGCGCTGAAGACGCAGCTGTTGCGGCCGCACAATAACCACCACAAAGGCCTCCTCGACGTGACATTGACGTCGCCACCTGCCTCCTTCTTTGTGTACTGCAACAATTCTTCGTCTCCTCTTCTTCCCCCTGACTGACCACCTTGCCTCCGAACGTCCGCAATCACTTTCTTCTTTTGTCTCGTTCTGCTTAATAAAAGATTGTGTCCACCATTACGCTGGCGCGTCATCAGCTGTCACATTCCCGACTCCCTCGTCTCCTTCACCTCTCGTCCCCCCCTCAACACGATAAATTTCTTTTGTCCCCGTTTGCTTTCTTCGCCTTCCAAACGGCAGCTGAACATTCGCCGCTCCGGAATAGCTCGAGGGCGTCTCGCCCGTTTTATTGCGATTCAGCTTCAAGACTTTTTGTGACGTGCACGATGTTTTTCGTTGTCCCCGCAGGAGCGCAAATATCCTCCTTGCGGCGAGAGGAGCGTTGGCTGCGAACGCGGCGACGAGCGACACACGCTGCTGTCCGCCGACGACCTCCTCGGCAGCGACTCTGAGGGTGAGTGCAAGCGCAACCGGACGCACTCAAAAACGCTTGTGAAAAAGAAAAAAGAAAAAGCAAGAACAAGAATGGTGACATAAGTGTGCGAAATAATCCCGGACAAACTCGAAATGTTGTCAATCCCAGAATTCAGGTATGTCCAAACTTTTTCATTTGAGAGTAATTGATGTTCCTTAACTCATTCACTCCCAGCCATTTTCACAGAAGCAATCGCTCCCGGCTGTTTTACTGGATTTTGACTGATTTTTTTTTCTACATGGCCCTGGTTGATCTCCTTTGCTCTGCTGCCACCTGCTGGCCGTTTGTGTAATAACTACCATTTCTGCAACCGTTCTTTGCAGTTGAGAGGCTGCATTAAAGCCTTCTGTATGCTCTAGCATAAAACAAAAAAACGTATAAATACGTCTTTGGGACACTTAGAACATTAAAAAAACGTATTTATACGTTATTGGGAGCAAATGAGTTAATTAACCGATATTGGATTGAACTGAAGTGAATCGAATGGGTGGGGGGGGGGGGGATCTAAATGGAATCAAATCGGACTCTTGTGAATCGAAATCCAATCAATTGAGGAAATTCGAATCGATACCCAGCCCTATCATTTGCGCTTCACATGATATATATGGTATTTTCTGGCGGTGGATGAACTTGATTGACCTCTCTGCCCCGCAGGTACCGTGCAGGTGTCAGGCAGCTACCCCGAAGCGCGCCCGCCTCCGTCCTCAGGCCACATCAAGAGACCCATGAATGCCTTCATGGTTTGGGCCAAGGACGAGCGCAGGAGAATCCTGCAGGCCTTCCCTGATATGCACAACTCCTCCATCAGCAAGATCCTGGGTGAGCCCAGCACTCCGTTCGGAGATGATGCCTTGCCATATATATTAGATTTACATAAACCAACATTTGGAGTTGGAAAATAACGTTTGAAGCTCGCTGACTCGATTGTGGTCGTGCGTTTGCGTTTAAGGCTCCAGGTGGAAGTCCATGTCCAACCAGGAAAAACAGCCTTACTATGAGGAGCAGGCCCGACTCAGCAGGCAGCACCTGGAGCGCTACCCGGACTACAAGTACAAACCCCGGCCCAAGCGCACCTGCATCGTGGAGGGGCGGAGACTGAGGGTGGGCGAATACAAAGCTATGATGAAGAGCCGGCGACAGGAACAGAGGACAAACTACACCAGGAGGTATGATACACGACACGCTTTTACTTCGTGCTACTAATGCTAGCTTCTGATTGGTTAGTGTTAGTCAGCTGACTGGGGATCAGGAAGTGTTGTCTCTCCAGTTTGAATCACGAATAAATCCGTCTTCATCCTGAATTTTCATTTTTTAAAGAGTGTTCCATTAGCCATCAATGAATCCTCACGTTAGTGTAGCTACGCTAAGTGTATTTGATGTACGTTTCTGAGGTTGTTTTTTTTAATTGCAAATTTATGATTTTTTTTTTTTTCTCGCAAATTTGCCACTTTATAAAGTGGATGGATAGATAGATAGATAGCCAGCTAAATAGCCAGTTAGATAGATAGATAGAGATAGCTAGCTACCTAGATAGATAGAGATAGCTAGCTACCTAGATAGATAGAGATAGCTAGCTACCTAGATAGATAGAGATAGCTAGCTACCTAGATAGATAGAGATAGCTAGCTACCTAGATAGATAGAGATAGCTAGCTACCTAGCTAGATAGAGATAGCTAGCTACCTAGCTAGCTAGAGATAGCTAGCTACCTAGCTAGCTAGAGATAGCTAGCTACCTAGCTAGCTAGAGATAGCTAGCTACCTAGCTAGCTAGAGATAGCTAGCTAGCTAGAGATAGCTAGCTACCTAGCTAGCTAGAGATAGCTAGCTACCTAGCTAGCTAGAGATAGCTAGCTACCTAGCTAGCTAGAGATAGCTAGCTACCTAGCTAGCTAGAGATAGCTAGCTACCTAGCTAGCTAGAGATAGCTAGCTACCTAGCTAGCTAGAGATAGCTAGCTACCTAGCTAGCTAGAGATAGCTAGCTACCTAGCTAGCTAGAGATAGCTAGCTACCTAGCTAGCTAGAGATAGCTAGCCACCTAGCTAGCTAGAGATAGCTAGCCAGCTAAATAGCCAGTTAGATAGATAGATAGAACAATTGTTGCTGCACATTAAATTAAACAATTTGTTAAGGTGTCATGTAAGTTGTCATGTCACGGGAGGACAACTTAGTCACACGCAAGCGTTTATTTGGAAGCGTTAGTAGCTAGTAATTTGAACCAAACTGTTTTAACCAGTCAGATTTGAAATTGGCTTCCAAGGAACAACAAACGGGCCCACGATGACATCAGCATTTTTCCACCTTCTGATTGGTTAGTCGGGGCAAGCCAAGCATGACTAACAAAACACGTTTTAGTTTTTAATGTACTGTATGTATATATGTTTTTTCCCCCCCCCAAAAATTACCTTGTCTTACCTTGTCTCTTTAGTCCAAGCGAAGCCCATTCCATCCACTACCCACACAACGACACCTTGTACCCGACGAGTGGCGGCGGCGGCGGCGGCGGCGGCGGCGGCGGCTCCGTCTCGGTGGCGTCCATGTCCTTCCACTCCTCCCTTCTGGAGCATTACCTGCCGCAGCACCCGCCCACGTCGCGCCATCGAGCCGACGGCCCGGCCGCGCCCGCGCCGCTGCCCCGCCGGGCCAGGCAGACGGACAGAGAGCGAGAGCAGGCGCCCTACAGCGAAGGAGAGGAAAGCGACCGAGGGGAAAGAAGCGAGGGGGAACTCGTGCTCCTGATGGACTGACAGTCCCAATCAACTTGAAAAAAAAAAAAAAAAAAAGAAGGGAACTGAGTTTTAGGAAGCCACGTCCGCTTGTAATTTATCCCCCTCCCCGGTGACGCACACCCGATGCACATTAAGGCAAGCTCTTATCTCATTTCATGTCAAAAGGTCAACAAAGATTTTCATTTCGAACCAGGAAAACGTTAGATTACAATATATCAGGCACATTTTTCCATGTTGATGCTCAACAAGGCTGCGGATGCTACAGGACAAACCATCCACATTTTGTTTGGGTCGTTTCATACACCAGCGCTGCCTCCTGCTGATCAAGTCAGGTAATTGCTCTCACTCATTAAAAATGACCTCATTTTGGAAGATTTTCTGCCCAACCCGTGGCCTTGCATAATTGTCAGGTTTTTAGACCTTTGTGTTCACATTTCTGAATGTTTTCTTGACTGTTTTGTGTGCACCTTTTTTGTTGGCTGTCTTGTGAGGGGGGAAATAAAATGAAGCTTCATGAAGCTTGCAATATTTTTTTCACTCCTCTAGATGGTGCTATTGGTTTAAAGATAAAAGGCTATAGTGCAAAGGGAATTGAATTCATTTCCAGTGCATTTTTAAAACAAGAGCACCATCTTGAGGAGGCAAAAATATTGCAAGTGGTTCATTTTTCCATCACTTATGAACTATTAACTACTTTGTTATTATTTTTAAACCTCCTTCAATGGAATAGGACATGATCTGCATTTCATTCAGTCTTATTTGTGTAGTTGCTTTTTGGGAGGATTCCACATTGGTTTTATCACCATATTTTATTGCATTCTTTGAGAGACACATCACCAAAAAAATGGTGATTCAGTGGTTAGTACGGGCAAGCTGTATTTAAAAAAAATAATAATGGATGTATAGTTCTATACAATGTTACTGGAGCAATGCAAAGTGTCCCTGGGTGGGTTCTACATGCTCACTTTAAAAGAGCAAAACCAGGAGTTATAACTGTTGATACTCATGCTGGAAAAACCAAATCTGGACTTTTTATATTCATGCAATTTACGTGAATTCTGTCTTTTCTGTATGTTCTTAAACTGAAAAAAAAAAAGTGAGTTTCTCGTCATCTGTAATTTATGTGAATGTGATAGAAAACAGAATACTGTACAAAAAAATGGCTGCTTCATTTTGAAATACAGTGCAAGTAAGAGGTTGTGCTGGAGACATGGATGAGTTTGCATATTCAAATCACACTTTTATACCCAACGTCAGAACACTGGGCCACCTCCAAGGTTGACCTATCAAAAAAAAAAAGAAAAGGGAAACGTCAGAGTGGAGGATGCTGCATTGAAAAGCGATCAGAGGAAAATCCCCAATCTTGTTTTACGGAAGACGTACTGCTGAGGCACTGATCTTTACCCCTGCTGATGTAAATACAGAAAGATACTTTATTTTGTTTTATAAGAGCTGTGTAATTTAAAAGTGTACATTTCTCTGTTTTGTGGGGTTTTATTATCTTGAAAAATTAAAACGCATTTTGCTCTTAAGTGTGTGGTGTATGAGTAGCTATACAGTATAACGTGAACCCTTTGGAATTTGCTTTAAGTTAGAGTCCAAAAGAACATCCATTGAAGAAAGCTAGATATTCAATCACAGCTCTCTTTTATGGTTATGTTTTAGATTTTTTTTGTTAAATACAGTTACAAAATATACAGAGTTAAAGGCATCACCTAGCCGCCAGGGAAATGTCAATGGAGTAGCCTACAATGCCATTTTATTTATTTATTTTTGTACGCTTAGCAAATTTCATTCGACAATGACACCTGTCAAGGCGCGATCGGTGACCCGCATGCGCAGAAGATCGTCCATCTTGGCTCGCCAACTACGGCAATCACACTACAACAATTACCTTTATTTGCCTGCGCGATAGTGCGCGTTGGTAAAAACATTTTTAAATAATGGGGAAAATTTAGATTATTGATGCATTTTAAAGTATTTAAGAAATTTTTAATCCTAAAAAAAAATGAACATTTTACTTTTGACCTCATTACATTGTAGTGAGTCTGCATTGTTATACTTTACAGTAAGGTGTGTGTGTGTGTTTTAAATGACCACCTCCCCCAAGCCGGATCACATCTTTCTCGACCTTTATTGAAATTCATATAGTTAAAAAAAATAAAAATGGTTGGATTTCATGTAGTAATGACCTCCGACAATGGGGAGGCGCTGTTGTAAAAACTGAGATATCCCTGTAGCACCGCCCACAGCAAGCAAACGGAAGCCCGCCATTGATCACAACGCGTGTGCTTCGTCTTCATCTTTTGGTGTTTTACAACAAGAACCAAACCCAAAATCATCGTTCGACTACAATTGGAAGCGCATTGAATTATGGCGTACCGAGGGCAAGGACAAAAGATTCAGAAGGTTATGGTTCAGCCCATTGTATCCTTTTTTTCAGCCCTCTTTATTGGATGAACGACTCGATCGCTCTCATTTAGCTTTAGCAGTTAAGCTAACGCTTTCGCCGGAGGTAACTGATGTCAGCTATTCTATTTTGATGCTCGCTTGGCTTTGCCATTTGTATTGTTGTTTGAAAATTCTGCTTTTGGAACTTGTAATGTGATTAATGAGTGGGGAGGAAATAAAATTGAGTAATTTCAACACACATTTCTTTCCAGTGCAATCAAGGTAAAATATCCGATTCACGGCAAAATAACGCGAGCTGGAGAGTTATTATTCCCGGCACAATAACCACTGGCTACTGCCTAATTTGCATCACTGGACTTGTAAATAATTTCTTTGACCACATCAATCAGAACCTCATCTTCAGATATCTCCAAAATGTAAGTATTTCACATTTAGATTTTTTTTTTCTCTGTTGATAGTTGATGTGGGATTACAATTTGCGTTTGTTTCATCCATTTACAGCGCTCAAGGATCCAGGTGTGGTTGTATGAACAGGTCAACATCAGAATAGAGGGCTGTATCATTGTAAGTATCCCTCAAGCTTACATTTTCTTTTGGCTCTTATCTGGAAAAGAAATTAATCTCAAATAATGAGTCGGAGAACGTTGAAAGGCTTTTCATAACTATTAATTGCCACCATTTTAGTCTTTGGATGTAGTCTGACTTTTCTGATGCAGTATCGTTCCCGCTGTGATCATGTAAAGCCTATCTTGTAGTACATGTGGTGCTAATTGTTCTGTTGCAGGTTCACTTTGTAGAAACTAGATGAAGGATTGGCGGTTAATCAGTATCAAAATGTATCTGCTAGTGGGATTTTGTAATGTGTGTGTGTGTTTTTTTTTGTTTTTTTTTATTTTTTTTTAAAGTCTTATGGAGCTCATTAAAATAAATTACCAAGTTACTTAATTTCAGGTTTGTTTTTTGTTTTGTTTTTTTGTTTCAGGAATTCGCTAACATGCCCCCCCACATTTTTGTGCAGTTTTGTGAGTAATATTCTGTTTGATATGTTTAGGGTTTTGATGAGTACATGAACTTGGTTCTTGAGGATTCCGAGGAAGTACACATGAAGACAAGGAACAGGAAGCCACTGGGTAAGAGGTTACTTCACGTCTTAAGGTTTTTGGGTTTTTTTTTCCCCAAGTTTGAGCATTTGTCACCATTCTAGGGAGTTCGGAAGTATAGAACCTAAAGATTAATGTCACTGTCTCGCGGAAGGCCCAATGTCTAAATTGGTCAAATTATTATTATTATTTTTTTCTCACAAATGGATACTAATGGTCCTCCCATACTTCTGTTCTTTTTTATATAATATTAACCAATTTAAAGTGGTGAAAATAGCTGTACAACAAATAGATTGGTGCTCTTGAACGTAACTTATGTCTGAGAAACAAAAGTTGTCTAGATCCTTGTTCTGCAAAAAAAAAAATGTGGTGTAGTTATGTGTGCCATCAAATTTTGAAGATGTTCCAAATTTCTCTGCGACAAGAAAAACAGTTTGAGAGTATAAAGACAGTTTGGTGAGTGTCTTTGCAACGTTTTCCTGTCGAAATAGCAGCACGCTACGTGCATCCTTCGTCAATGAGAAATTGATTTATTTATTTATTTTACTCTTCCTGTCTTCCAGGAAGGATCATGTTGAAAGGCGATAACATTACCTTGCTGCAGAGTGTATCCAAGTGACATCGGCGAATCCCAGCCATTCACGATTAACGTCAAATGTTTGTTTCCTTTGTCCTTAGACCTTCATTGTGATATGTTTATGAAAAGTGTCGATTTCTACAACATATGTTCATTTTGAAAATAAAGTTGTTTTGTCATTTATGTGCTTTACTCCCACGTTTGCATGAGAATTTGGGTCATTGTGTTGCATTGCCATCTAGTGGCAGATTATTATAATGCATGTATATGTAGGTCAGTCAGTCCAAACAAAACTTTATGAAATGCGTTGCGAGTTTCTAAAATATGAGTGGGGAGTGTGGTTTTAAATGTGTTGACTTATTTAGACTTAAGTTATATTTAGACTGCCCTTTTTATTGTACTGCCCCGGGGATTTGATTTATTTGTAATTATTTATTTGTAGGTGTTCTGACCATTAACAATTTTAATTATTTGACTTTTTAAACAAACATAAATAGAAACAATATAATGTACAAGTACAACATGGAGATCCAGAAAATGAATAATTTGGCTTTTGCACTAGCGTAGCGTAGTACAGTGCGTGTCCCTGTTCGGTTGCCTGGGAAGCCCCGAGTACAGAGCGGAGCTGCCAACGCCCGACGTAAAGACGCAAGTGGATGATACGGTAAGGGAAAAAAAAAAAAGCCACGAATGTGAAAACGTTGGATTCTTACTTGAAATAAAACTAGGTAATAGCGGCGGAATTGCTGTGATTTGCGTGAAATCGTGTGCTAAATCGCTCGGATCCCTTTTCAGATTAGCCCAGTGGGCTTTGCTAGCAAGCTAATTTGAGTGTCCGAGGCTAGCGAAGTACTGTACATTGATCGAAGACATCCGTTTAGCTACGAAACAAAAGTGCAGTCTACCGACTGTACACGATTTAAGGTGACTGACACATGTTTTGGGGTAAATTGAATTGAAAAGTGTCAATTGGGCTTGTTTTAGACATATTGTCGACTGGAAACCGGCCATTGGGTACAGTCCGTGAAGCCGCTTATCATTAACCTGCGCTAGGACGTCGTAATTGTGAAACATTTGGAAGGTTTCGGAGGAATGTTCAGAAAAACAAACATATAAAAGGATAGTAATGAGTCTGATGCTTCGCCATACGTGTATATCAGCCGACAGGAAAGTGGGGTGGGTGTGGGCCGGGGGCTCGAGAGAGGCCAGCAATAACCGTAATACCCAAGCTTGTGTCGCTAGCTGCTAAGCTAACGGCAGCCGTTTTTGTGCTTGTTATGATTCTGCTTGCTCGCCCTTTTAGTCGCAGACTGACAATTTGCCATCCTTGTCGTACACTGATTCAGTTCTTTGTTTGTTTACGACAAATAAACATTCTGCATGTTAGGGTATTAAGTAGTAGCCACTACAATATAAGAAGGTCTTGGAGCCATCGTCGCAATTTTGTTGACGCAATTTGAACACTCGAAGGTAAGAAAGCTGTTTAGTACGTTTTTTGTTTTTTTTCCCCTCGCACGATTGCAGTTATGATTTTAATCATCGAATGTTTAGGCCTAAATCAGATGCCATGGTGACGATTCTGACTTTTGGACAGTTATTTTATTTATTTGTTTTTACTGGGCTCGGTATGTACTCTACTGCCTCTAATCTGTTGATATTACGGTTCCATAATAACTATTCATCATTATTTTTTGCTCTTCTAGGTGTTGAATGATTAGTGAAGAATGCAGACCATCAAGTGTGTTGTAGTTGGTGACGGTGCTGTGGGTAAAACCTGCCTGCTCATCTCATACACCACAAACAAATTTCCATCTGAATATGTACCCACAGTAAGTATTTGGAAACTGATTTGAATATGGAAAGCTCCTGATTGTATTTACGCCTAAAATACCTAAATTGTTTCGATATAATTTTATCCCGACGGATTTGCTTGATATTTAACAAGTTTATTTTCCAAGAATTTGCTCCAAAACCCCTGTCAAGCGTGAACCCGATTGTTGCTGCATCGAAATACCTTTTTATTTATGATCATTTATTTATTGAGAAAATCTTTGATTTCAGCCAAGAATTTTAACACCGTTGCATCTCTAGTTATATCATGCGTGTTATTTTTGGATGTGGGAACTAAATGGTCGATATTTTCCTTTTGTTTTGCAGGTGTTTGATAATTATGCCGTAACTGTAATGATTGGAGGCGAGCCCTACACACTGGGCTTATTTGATACCGCAGGTATGTATTTGGTCCATTTTTAAAATTCATATTCATCTAGGGCATTTTGATCCACCCTTTTAATTTGTACTTGGAAACTGTAGTTTAATATGTCTTTTCCTCAATATTGGTAATATTGTGGTTCTGTGCCTCCTTCACGTTCCAGTTGGACTTTTTATTTTATTTTTTTTACTTGAAGGCTTGTTGCAAGAGCACGTGAGATCTGGTTACATTTAAAATGTGATGAATGCATAAATGTTGCTTCAATAGTTGTTCTATATAACCCTCAAGTTGCAAAATTGTTCAGCCCTACTTTTACCTGGTAGTACTCTCTCTCGGTAGCTTGAAGATAGGACCACCAAAACGACTATCATGTCATTATTATCAAGGATGCACATTTGACGGCTAGTCCATCCGGTATAAACATCATTGTATGTTCTTTTTTTTTCCAGGTCAGGAAGACTACGACAGGTTACGACCTCTGAGTTATCCCCAGACAGATGTCTTCCTTGTGTGTTTCTCTGTCGTGTCTCCCTCGTCATTCGAAAACGTAAAAGAAAAGGTCAGTTCCCCGTCTCCTCCACGTTTCATTGTGTGAATTTATATTGTTGGTGAAAACAAAACAAATTAGGGTCAGCGCCTCATACCTGCGGCATGTCTAAGCATTTGACCCTTACACTCAACTTTATTTATAAAGCACTTTAAAACAAGTATTACTGTATATGGAACAGAAATTGGTCATGCGGTGAAGAATAAGATAAATAAAACAAGAACAAAACAAACATTTTAACTTAAGTGAGTATGCAAGTAAATAAAGTTTACATAAATAAATTAATAACAAGAAGTAGGTGAATGAATGAATTAATGACTAAATAAATAAATATCAAATTCATAACACAAAATACAGCACATACCACAAAACAATGTTACGTCTCATGGTGCGCCAAAAGCCGAAGAATACAGTTTTTTTTTTTTTTTTTTTTTTTTTTTTTAAAAGACTGGTTTTAAAAGTCTCATCTTCAGAATTGTTTGCTAGACAATTGTCTTCATGTGTCCAGTGGGTTCCGGAGATCACCCACCATTGTCCAAAGACGCCCTTCCTGCTCGTTGGCACTCAGATTGACTTACGAGATGACCCCTCAACTATAGAGAAGCTGGCGAAGAACAAGCAGAAGCCCATTACCCCAGAGACGGCAGAGAAGCTGGCAAGAGACCTCAAGGCTGTGAAATATGTGGAGTGCTCAGCCCTCACACAGGTAAACGTATACCTGATTACCTACACAATTCACCTCCTTTTTTTTTTTTTTTTTTTTTTTTTTTTTAAGCAAGAGCTAAGAAAATGGAGGAAAAAAAAGTGCATGTATAAATTCCAGCCCAGCCTTTGCACACAATGCTTGATAAAATGTGTCATGCATTGTTTCCCCCCCCTCACTTTTGTGATTTTTGATTTTATTTTTTATTTGTGTAAAAAAAAAAAAAAATAGTCAATGAATCAGTAACCAGTCCATCACTTGAGGTTTTTCCACATTTTATTGAAAGAATAATCTTAAATGAATCTACATTTTTTTAAATTTTAAATACAAGATACAATAATACAAGGCTTCGTTCGTGTTTACATATATTTCCAGAGGTGCAACAAAACCTACTATGAAATGGAAAATCAGTATTAATTTAAAAGATTTGCATGCATCAAATCATTGCACTTCACAATAAATCTAAATATTATACACATTAATCGTCATTTTTGCAGAGCGATGGTTTCAAAGGGAATGCTACATTCAAAGATAATACTCGAAAAAGTCCCTGTAGTTTAAGAAGTAATGGAGTCGTGGTATTGTGATTGCGAACGACCTCCTAAGTAAGAACAATAGTGTGGATTTGAGCCTCTGCCTCACTCTTGTGCTGCTTCCTTCCCTCCCTGCATACTTTGCTGGTGTCATTTCCTTTTTCCTGCACACAGCCTCCGTCCTCACTTTTTGAACGTCTTCGTAGTTGAGTTCAACTTTCACTTTTTCTTTGTTTGTATACTCACTCAGACCTCCCCTCAAATTCCTTCTTCTTTTTTTTTCCCACACTCGGCTGTGTTCACCTCCTTTCACATTTCTTTGCTAACTGAGATCTTGTCATCTTCCCTCTCTTGTCACTGTAGCGAGGCCTGAAGAATGTATTTGATGAAGCTATCCTAGCTGCCCTAGAACCTCCTGAGACGCAGAGACAGAGAAAATGCTGCATATTTTAACTTTTCATTTACTTTCTAATTTTAACCAATGTGCACATGCTACAACTTTTGATTTTACTTCAGTCACTTTTTCAAAATCTTAGAAAACATACATATCCTAGTTTATGAATCTAAACCAATCACAAATCATTTATTATCCAGATTGAAAGCCTATATTGACTAGGGATGTAACGATGTCCAAGCTTGACAATACGATAATTATCATGATAATGTGAGGAGGTTGGCATGGCGCAAAGTATCGTGATCTATATTAGGGATAGACCGATTATCGGCAGGGCAGATTATCTGACAAATATCGGCATCGGCCTTTTTTACGAATCTGAAGGCCGATAAAGCTGGAATCTCACCGAGCAGCGAATGCTTACGAACGTAGCAAATTTTGTGCTTTCATCGAGCGATTTGTAAGATGCTTATAGACACATTTTACTTGTTGCAAAGACATTTCAAACATATTCAGACAATTTTTCACTGTCTACAAAGATCTTTTGAACCATGACGAAAACCCAAAATTAGATACATTTAATTTTGTATACATTTGTCACTGCTGCTACTGGGAAGTCCCAACACTTTTTAATTTATAAAAAAATACATTAATTTAGAAATTACGTTGAAAATTTGGAAAACTTTATTTACAGTAGAAAACTATTTATTTGCTTGCTTAGTTTTGAATTTAGCTTAACACATGCTGTCTATTCTTAATGTGTTTAAAATTAAAAGAGAAGTTGTTGTTTTTTTTACGCTGTTATTTTCTCTTTTACTGCCAATGAATATCGGCTTGAAATATCAGTTATCGGCCTTCTTGATGGCTAATAATCGGTATCGGCATCGGCCCTGAAAAAAGCACATCGGTCTATCACTAATATGTAGCTCACAATGCTGTTTGGCTGAAGCAGGCGAAAAGTAGTGGCTTTTTTTTGTTTGTTTTTTTGTCAGAAAATATTTGCTGGGATGATTGATTTTTATGGGAGTGACGACCAGCGCAGTATGTCTTGTTAGATGATAGTTTTGTCCATGTGAG
The DNA here is from genome assembly GCF_051991245.1 of Festucalex cinctus. Classification (NCBI taxonomy): domain Eukaryota; kingdom Metazoa; phylum Chordata; class Actinopteri; order Syngnathiformes; family Syngnathidae; genus Festucalex; species Festucalex cinctus. The sequence continues at coordinate 27,548,539 of NC_135418.1, read as the reverse complement.
CAATAATAGGCCAGGTTTTCTCTTTGGACTGTTTAATTTGGTTGCTTGTGAGTGTGGTTTCTGTAGGACAAAAAATGAAATCAACATGAGGAATTGCATGTAAATGTCTCGTCTATACAATGCTGAATTAGCGGAGGTCACAGTAGTATGTATTAATAATACAGGTAACAGTAACACTTTGAGGCACTTAATTTCTAATGCATGCACACTTACTAGTGTGGGTCTTAAACGTAGGTGGCCAAAACATGCCTAATTAAAATTCAACGAACCACCATAGGGTGCCGGAACTGCACAATATTTGAGCAATTTTTATATTGCGATATTGCAGTATATCGTTACATCCCTAGTAGTGACTATGCTTCACTGCTCATCTTCATTATTTCTGTCTTTTAATTGTTTACAATTACCTTTGTCTGACATTTGTGTATGCGTATTACATGAACGGACTAGTGAAAACCGATTCACAACTCTTGGTCTCCTTCATTGGACTGTTGTCCGACAGTATATCGAAGCAAGAATGATATTCGTGAGCATAATGACCGCAACGGCAACCACATTGTTCATTAACAAGGTCCAAGGTCAATATTAAAGAATTTGGGATTCATATTTTCCTGTAGTAGTTGACATAATGCCGTTGTGGGTTCAATGTGACACAGTTTGTACTTAATTTTAAGCACTTGGAAAAGATGTAAGAAAATATTTTTAAAAAATGCAATCAGAGAGAGTGCGTTGCTATCTCAACCACAGCGTTGCGTTTACATTATATAATATACTTTAAAGTAGAAAAGCAGAGAAGAGTTCTATGATTTGTTGTGTTTGAGCTGGTCTATTATGACGACGTTTGTGTTTGTTCGGCATATGCTTTCAGACACATTTTTTCCAACTTCTACACATTGTGGTGCTAAGTTTGCAATGTCAGACATGAATGTCAGGGAAATATTTGGCTGACAAATTTAACTATAACTTTTCTGGGGCAGACTTGATTGCATAAATACCAAAAAAAAAAGAAAAAAAAAGAATTAGAATTGTGCTCAGTGTTGACAACCGTCCCCCCCCCCCCCCCCCCTTTTTACGTGATTTAAACATATATAATGGGGTCAAAACGTATAGATGGTAGACTTATTTGGGGATTACCCACATTCTCCCTCTCCTTCTGGTGACAGGAAAGTAGTTTGGGCTGTCTTGAGTAACCTAAAACCTCCGAAGCAGAGGCACGGGACGCCAAACAGGAACTTGTCACAATCTGTCATCATGTGATGACATGAGCGTTGCGCTCAGGATGTGTTTTGCAACAGCACAAAGAATGAAGAACACAGAATTATGCAGCAAATATCCAGCTGTTATATAGATCAGCGGTAGTGAAATGTCGGTCTATAAGTGAAGTCAGACATATGTTTTCTTGACAAAGTGCTTGCGACACACCAGCGGCAAGAGACTCAAGAAAGAGTTAAAGGTGTCAAAATTGATTGACAACTGATCGGTTATCAAATTAATAGTCAACTATTTTAATAATCGGCATGTTCCGGACCAAAACAGTAACTGAATAATAGTCGATTTATGGGGGGGGGGGAAATTATAGTCACTGGTTATTAATCAGTAATTTGAAACAAAAATATTTGCAAAGTCATTTTTATCCAATTAATGATTGGGATAATTGACTGGGAAAGTATTCAATAGAGACAGCGGTATCTGTGTTTAAAATAAAGTTTAATTTACATGTGTGATTTTACCTTTTTTAATTTCTTAGTTTTTTTTTTACATGAAGCAATGTGATATTATGGTATTCTGGAAACTCAGAAAAAAATATACCAATCAGATGCAGAAAGTATGTTGATATAAGATGCCAAATAATTTCCATAGATTTTTTTTTTTTTTTTTTTTTTGTACAATAACTTAAGCCCCAGAAAAAACGGGCACTGCAAAGAAAATGGCTGCCCAAGACATTCATGGTGAATGTATGTAAATTTTTGAACAGAAACATATGAAACTATTCTGCAAACATTTACATTGCTTGATGTTGTAACTTAAATAAAATATTCTAACAGTCATGTGAAAAAAAAAAAAAAAAAGTGTAATAATAAAGCGCAAATGGGCGACTCTTTCACTGCTCCCTTCCTTTTCTGCTGTTTTATAGAAAAAATAAAATGACATATGTTTCTGGTGCAAAATTCATCTTGGAAAAACTCTCATTGCATTGCAATGCAGTCATATTCCAATAACATGAACATAGTGGAACATCTGTGATCACATTTCTTGTCGCGTAAGGCAGAAATATAACGCGCCGTTTTTTTCCTCCGCTTTCTTGTGCTCGATTTTTATTTGTCCCTCTTTGTGCTGATCACCTGACACACGACAAAGTCAAATATGGGAAAAGAAAATGACATTTATGAAGCGTCAACTTGGATTTGTTGATCCAACATCACTGTTCGATCCCACTGTTCATTTTGTCACCTTTTATGTAGTCGTTTTATTCTCTCGTCTCAGATTTGAAAAAGCAAAGATGTTTGGCCACACATAATTTGACCTTCATTTGTCCTCTGCATGTTTGCACTCCCCCTCCCCCGTTATTTAGCCTGTGTATTTTGTTTTGTTTATGTTCACAGAAAGGCCTAAAGAATGTGTTTGATGAGGCGATATTGGCTGCACTGGAGCCGCCCGAGCCCAAGAAGAAGCGCAAATGCGTGCTGCTATGAAAAGCGCGTCCTTTTTCACAGCGCGCACATCATCCAACATACACTCTTGCATACATACCACAAAAAAACAAACAAACAAAAAACACCCACCCAACCAACCACATTTCCACAACTCTGCTAAAGGCTGATCGACAGCACTGACGTCCAAAGGCACGACTAGAACGATTACAGTCATCCGCGTTTTAACTGTCTCCGCAATAAGAAGCTTCTTCGCCCCGCAAAGTCGGATTTGCGGGGAAGACGATCATCAGCCTAACCCAGCAGGTTACGCAGGCTTTGCACACACGACTGCCATTGCCACTGACGGGGGATTCCGATACCAAGCTTATTATGTACATGTAGAATTAAAGTTGTTGAGCTTTTAAGTAGATTTCTCGAAACGCAATCAGTTGATTGACCACAACCCGCTTCAATGCCCGACATATGTTTGTTAGTTATGCTGCATTCGAGGATGGTCGGATATATCCGAGTTTTTCCCAGTTCCGACCTGAAAGCGTTCAGTTGAAAGTAAACAACTCATTTTGACGTTTTTTATTTCAATTTTCCTGCTCACAAATTTGCTTCATTTATTGTTTTTATCTTATTTCATAAGCATTCCATACAGTTGAGTAGTTCATCGTATAATTTCATGCAGGCAGTTAGCGGCGTACTATCCACGTACATTGCATGAAGTGAAGTTATGTCGAATATTTATGAATGAAGAAAACTATCTAGTTTTATACTCGAGTAAATTGTGTTTTGCCATTCACGGTCTGTGGTCGCCATTGTGGCGTGACGTCACTTGTATTCCATCGGTGAAGTCGGGGTCCATTTTTTCCCCCGACTTGGCAAGTGGAGTTTCCGAGTTCAAGGGGGCGTTCCTGTACACATTTCCTAGTTGGAACTCGGAAAATGTCCGACTTCCGACCATCCTTGAATGCAGCATATTGCTGCTTTCAAGGTTGGTCGGAAGTTGGATATTTCCAAGTTGGTTTTTCCCAGTTCCGACCTGAATGCGTTCGAGGTGAAAGTAAACAATCAAAATGGCGGATAGTGTTAAATTGTTTTTTATTGTGGTCCTCAAAACTCATTTTGACCTCCAGCAAACTTACCTTCTCGTATTTTTTGCTTCATATGTTGTTTTTATCTTCTTTCCTAAGCATTCCATACAGTTCAGTAGTTCACCTTATAATTTCATAACGGAATCTAGCGGCATACTGTCACGTACGTTGCGTTACTTGAAGTTTTATCGAATATTTATGAATGAAGAAAGCTAACTAGTTTTATACGTGAGTAAATTTTGTTTTACCACTCACAGTCTGTTACCGAAGTAGAGTGACGTCACGTGTAGTCCGTCGGTGAAGTCGGTGTCCTTTTCTTTTTTTTCCTTTTTACTTTAATGACTTCGCAAGTGTAATTTCCCGTACACACTTCTTGGTTTGACCTCGGAAAAGTCCGACTTCCGACCATCCTCAAATGCAGCATAAGTCTTCAGCCGTTGTGGAGTCCCGCCCCAGAACCTTCCTCATTGTCTCGGCACCACCGAAGGAAACGCTTCCATCAGCGTTTCCTGCCCGGTGCTCAAGTTTTTGTTTGCCAACATCCCAAGCGCATCATAGTTTGACGATGGTATTGATTTACTTGTTCCACACATTTAACCACTAAGGGAACTGTTGTCGGTCGGAAAGGACACTTTTAATATGAGGCAATACAGTTGGTAGTCTGAAGTTGAATTCATTCTCTTATATTCACTCATATTTTTCACGAGTTGTTCAAAAATGAAATTGTCACTTGAATTTACCCTTGAACAGTGTTAGATAAAAGTGTGCTCTTCAGGCATTGTATGGGACCAAGAGCGAGTGCGGCAAGATCGTCAATCTTAACGTTTACGCGTAAAATAGACCAAAACAAATTCTCCCTTACGTACTAGCGCCAACAAAGACAGACGCTTTACGGGTGGCACGCCAACTCTGTACCTCTCACCAAAAGTCAGCCACACCCCCTAAAGAGTATAAGTCTAGTAAATACAATGTGTAGATATTATGTAGCTGAACGTTGGTCTCTCGGTTGCAGCACAGTCAAGATGCCACACGTTTGTTTGTGTAGGACCCAGTTTTTACCCAAATATTTTCTTTTCGTCGTTTTGTTGGTTTCTGGCACATTTTTTTTTTTTTTTTTTGTCTGTCTTGCTCTCTCCCTCTTCTCCCTATTGCTTCCAACTCTACACAATTTAAACATTTGAATTCATACCTGCCATTCCATACCAAGAAAGCCACTGCTTGGTTTTGCCGAAAAACACCTTCAAATGGCAGAGAGACTGTTTTGGTTGATGAAGATTTGCTTGGTTGTCTTCTTTAACCGGTGGCTTAGAGTTGGGTTGACATACAGCCCATGTCAGTATCATTATTATTATTATTATAACCTGTTGTTGTTTTGGTGAAAAACCAAATGCTTTTGTCAAAGGTCTTTGTTCTTTGTATAATGCATTCTTAAAAATATTAAACTTATACCTTATTTGCCTTTACCGCTTTCACTCTGTTATTATTGTAGTATTGTTCCACCTCAATAACTGCAGAACTTTCATGGACCAGAAAGATTTCACTGAGTCGGCCGACGTTACAATAACGTGGGGTCTCAAAGTTAGCCAGCAGGTGGTGCTGTTTAGCCATAAAACAATTGATGCCGAGACTGACGCTTTTTCTACCCAAGCAACTAATCTACAGTGGGCCAAGCAATGAGGTACAAGGACTTCATTGTTGTACATGAGTAGATTTGTACGTGTTAGTTAAGGCGTTATCAGCTCACAAATATTAAGCTTCACATTAGGGCCCTGATGATTCTGTATTCATGTCATTTTCATACTTTGCGTCAGTGCAGAGTTATAAGCCATCAAATTGGGGGAGTGAACATGTGACATGTTGCCACACCAATGGGTAAGTTGTCACACTATATGGGGTAAGATGTCACATTGTATTTCGCAACTAATAAAACAAGGACAAAATTATCCTTTTTTTACAACCAGATAAATTGTTTATCATTGATCTTGAAAATTTACCATAGTCATTATTGAGCAAACGTTAACATATAAAATATGAAACCGATTAGTCCTTAAGAACTGCTGGCTAGTAGGTCAGCCTCAAATGCCTGTTTTGCTTCCCTTAAACTGGAAATTTGAGATTAAATTGAATTAAAAAAACAACAACAACATTTTGGTTAATGGATTGATGGACGGTTCATCATGAAATTAAAATCAGTCCTGACGTGTGCATACTGTTCAAATTCAACAACTGGTAAATTGGAAAAGTCCCTTTTTAAAACCAAGCAACCTAATTTCCTCACTCTTCAGACTCATCATCCGAAGGACAATTCTGACGTACGTTAAATTCAGTGCATTTTTCATAAGCCCATTCTTTGTATATGTGACAACAAACCCCAAAATGACTGAGACAAGTTGCCCCAAACTACCATGTTGGCTAATACTTGCTCTAGTTTAAAGTTAGCTTAAAACAGTGAAGTGAACTGAGGCATGACAAGATGCCTGAAACGCTCCTCTAACGTGTCCGCATGATTCGCAGCTAGAATTTGTCTATGTACGACGCCTGTTTCAAAATATATGAAGGTGAAAAAATGTACAAAACAGATAAGTGGAACTCAACTCACAATGTGCTGTTCTTTTTTCAGACGCTACACAACATCTGACCATAGAAGAAGAAAACTAGTATTCCACTTTGTTGTGCCCTCTAGTGGAGAAGAAAATTGCAACGTGACAACTCACCCGTGATACAACTAGTCCCGGTCTCCCTACACTAATATATAACGCACGACAGCCAGTCAATTATAGTTCACATATTTTGTTGTTGTTGTACTTGCACCACATTTGTGGATCATTACATTGTTTAGACTACTACATTGCGGGCACCGCTACACAAGAAAAATGTCCAAATGAGATTTTATTGTGCTTCATGTATCTGACAGTAAGAAAATGGCGGCCGACATCGTGCGGTTCAAACAGTCGCGGTAGTGCAATTGCGTACGTGTTGAAACAACATCCCGGGCGGTGAGCTCACTCTTTCGCGGCTCATTCGTCTATTAGACGTCTGGTAGCGGGCCATTAAACGTCGAGCGACATTAGGCCGGCTTTCAGGCCCGCTGTCTCAAGATGAAAGTTTCCTTTCGAAGACCGTCCAATGAGCGCTAATGAGATCTGCTTCCTGCGCCTCGCGGCCTGCAGATTGGTTTACTATCGATGTCCAACAGAAACCATTAGTTTGGGGGGGAGATACCTCGGTGGAGACGTCTGTTGACGGCATGACTGATAATCCGCGCGGGTGGGAAAAGAAAAAAAAATCGCGTTGTGTAGCCTGCTTTGCTTTGGCCCACGGACGACATTTTCCACCAGAATGCACGCTCAGCAAAGCAGAGCCAAATGAATACTTTTAGGCGCAAAATCATCTTTCTTTTTGCATCTGTGTTCGATTGGCTCTTCCTGTCATTTATAAATCGCGTTAAGCGTCTTATTGAATTTGCCCCCCTTTCTCACACGCTGCTAAATGTTTTGTATGGATTTTCATTCGAGGCAATGGAGTCGGAGCTCTGTTAGCAAACTTGTCTGAGAGACGGTGAAGCGCCTGAGGGCTGAGTGGGCCTCCACCTGAGGAACAAACAATACACAATGGCCACTGTATAAAGAGGACAATGGGCCTTTATCCAGGCCTTCAATTCTGTTTTTCTCCTTTAACCGCACGAGTTGTTCCCCGTAGTTTTGTGTAGTCATTCCGCCACATCCGTGATACACATAACAGACCAGCTTCAGGGACTAATGCTAATACGCTCACCATATAGTTTCTATTTTGGTGTATGCAAAGAAAATACGTTTTTGTGGATCGACAATAGCTGATTTTGTGTTAGTGGTTTTACCGGTCCAATTGCGTTTAACACGACCAACAGATTGAAAGTTATAGTGGAAAATTGATTTGTTAACCAGTTGCTGGTGAGAGTTTATTGTGTATTTTACTTTCAGTCAAATTGTAGTGTCCCGATTTTTAATTTACAAAATCTGGTCACCCGACGTAACAACCAAATGTGGCCCGTAATGAAAACATGTTTGACATCCCCTGCGCTCGAACGTGACTTTACTTTTCAGACTGCACGTCCGCCTTCTTGTGTTGTCGAACGTGTTGTTCCTCACCCTCACATGTCTGTCCTCCGGTTCAAACTCCGCAGGACTGGCCGAAAGAAAGCCTCAAACTCCAAAAACACAAGAGTTCACCCCCGCATCCACCCTCACCCTTGTGTTTATATTTCCATGATGAGTCCAACCTGCCCAATCAGACGTGCACTGACTGGCCTTGAACTGAAACCGTATCCATCTTAACCATCCGAGGAAGCCGGTGGGGAGCCCAGGCTGCGTTAATTGCACGCGCCGGGGCCCTTGTAGTGTATACCGAGTCCAATGCATTTAGCGTTTCTAATTGGGGCGGAATTTCTGTGTTTATGTTGGCGCTGGGTTGCCAGGGATGGACCCCTCGAGCCCTCCAGCCAGCCATGGTGGAGGAAACCCAAACTTGCCCGTTCCTAGAATCCTTTGAGCTGGATCTGGGAGGAAACGATCGGGAGCAGAGGAAAAAGCAGCTTACGCGACGGTCGCTCATTGTTTTTAGCATCCTATATCGCATCCTATTTAGCTATATCGCTAATATTTAAATATCTCTCCTTTTAATATGTGATAGACTCAGACCCCACTCGTGACGAGTTCAAATTGGGTGAAGTGTGAATCCTCACCTCCAAGCCCGTTATTTGTTCTTGTACCAAGCCTGACCTGAAAGGGGCAGCATTGTTCCACGTGGCATGCACACTGACGTAGGGTTCAAAGAAAAAGATATAGTATTTGTCAAAGAGATGAGGGGGGTGGTTTACCATATTTGGCGGCAATAAATTAATCACAACTTGGTCAATTCTTTACCATGTTATCACCTGTCATGTTCACATTTCTGAAGATCTGACTAGACCATAATTCCAAGTTAAAATCACAACAATTGGCATAGAAGGATTCAAACATATTGGGCCTAAAATCGAACCTTGGGGAACCCCACATTTAATTCCATGGGTTCTGGAGGAACGTATCCATACTTACAAAGATTTGTTATTATTCCATATGTGATCAATAACCTTTTCTTTTTCTTCATATTCTCAGACCTGTGCGGACGTATAAAGACACCTTGTTGACTGCTCCACACCTCGTTATGTTGAAAGGTTTCAATTATTTAGCTGATCGGAAGACAAGATGACAAAAACATGTGATTCGTGATTAGTAGAGTTTGTGTTTTAAACATTTATATTGAGTAAAATGAATGCGTTAAGTAGTAGACTAATCAGTTCTAGCACTAACAGTCTTAAAAGTTGCAGATTTCATTTTTCTTTAATTCTTATTTTTCCCCACAAGCTTTTCAACAGTTGCACTGCTAAATATATGCAGCAAAATGTTTTTATTTGCTGCAGGCTCGAACCGGAAATTACAACTTTTTTATTTTTTTATTTTTATTTTTTATTTTTTTAAACACAAGAACTCAGACTGGTTGTCCAGGTATACAATATTTTTGTTTTGTTTTGTTTTGTTTTTTTTCCCCCTCGACCATCAGCCAGTTTGCGATGCTCTTTTCCACTGTGGTGAACCAGACGCCACAGCCGCAAGCCTGAAAGCCAACTGACAGATAAATGGAGGTACACAAGGAAAAGTCTCCATACATGAGTAGATGGTACATGCACGGAACAAATGTTTGTTCGCTGGCAGCGGCAGACTCGGTCACATCTCGTTAGCGTGATTGGACGCCCGAGAGGTTCTGACAGCACGTTGGCATTGACTGGTGTGGCCCCGGGTGACGGGGACATACCTGTGGGCTGCCTTGTGTACTCAGCGGGGCACGTGGTGACGATTAAGCGCACACAGCAGCAGCAGAAGAAGAAGAAGAAACAGCAGCTGAGGCCTGGAAGAGGCAGGGACGAACGTTGTGGTTGTCCATGCCAGCCGCTGACTCACCCAACACGTCCTCAGCAATAATAAAACACTCGCGATGTACTTCACTACTCTCATTTTTTTTTTGCCATCCCATAACTTCTGAACCGCAAAACATGGGGAAAAGAAAAGGTAAGCGTTCCGTATTGAGTTGTCAAGGGACGCACTTTGTCCCGTATATCGCGAGAGTCAGAAATAGTCTGTAAAATGTCAATGGAATTAAAGTTCCTTCTGTCGAATAATAATCATAATATTAATAATAATAATAAATTAATAAAAAGAATTAAAGTTCCAAGTACTTCCTTGTCTGTGACCAATGAGCTGACAGCACATTCATTTAATATGACGAAACAGAATCCTCTCATCTTATTGGGTGACGTCATGTTGTTTGCGGAAGTAGCGCAAGCGCGGCAACGCAATCGGGCTCCGGGTGGAGGAGTGGAACCGTCACGACTCACTAGTAAGACTGATTTGTTAAAAATTAATCAGTAGGAAATCCAAGTGTGTCAGGCTGCTAGCATCAAAGTTGCAGAGTCAATTTTAACCTATTAAAACTGCCTTTGAAAAGACGGGCACTCGTTTAGCTAGCTAGATGCTAGCAAATAGCTGCTAACGTTAGCAACAGATGCTGTAACGTCAGTCCCAGGCTGACGAAGGAGTCAAGACACGCAGGCATAAGACTGAGGCTGAAGTTTAGTAGTTAAATAAAATATTTAATCCTTAAACATTACTGTTAAAAATGCACTTCCAATAAAGTCGTTTTTATGTTTGTTAAGCGGAATTGCTGACGTCAGCTGAAACTAATAATGTAACGTGTAATCTAACTCTTAAAATCACATTACTTTTAAAAGTCAAGTAACCAGTAAAGGAACTACTAACTAGGTTACCTTTTATATCAAGTAATTATTTTTTCAAGGCAACTGTGGCAACACTAACCATCAGAATGTTTTTCAGGCCACTTTCCTTCTTTCAACTCCGAAAATGTAGCACTGCTTTATTTGATCACAACAATATTTTCTCACCACTTTTTTTTTTTTATTTATTTTTTGTGTCTAGCTGTCACCATTTCAACATTGTGTCACCCGTAGTCCTCGTTTGGTTTATCTTCGAGAACATCACTTAAAAAAAAAATGACACACAGGCGATTACCCATCCATCGGCAGCACATTTGTTTTTCGTCGCCCACTGATGTCTCTCCGAGGGCCCTTCGGAGGAGACACATGTTTTTAATCAGGCGCTTGCATAAATGTTTAGCGGCGTTCCTTCTGGGAACTGGGGCCTGACTTTACGGCGGCGGCTCGCTTCAGCTGTAAATTGTCTTTTAAAAAGGAAGGGGAAGACACAGAAGGAGTTAATCTTCTTGTTTTTCCCTCTCTCACATACAGTTACAGTGCACCTGCCACTTGGAAGGTGAAAGGACGAGTAAAAAGTGAGATGAAACGCCTGTGGGCCTTTGACAAATGATCTAATAAATGAGTGGGAAGATTACAGGCAAGGTGACCGCTAACAGGAAAAGTGGGGCAATAAATCGCTTTTAAAAGCCTTTAATACATTTGCAGTGTAAGGGTGCTAATTAGAACACATTTGTTACCTTTGGCTGAGAAATACAGTTATATATTTTATATAACGTACCAAACTGCGGATCATGTTGTCTGTTGAGTTAGCTTTATTTATTTAGTTTTTATTGCTTTAATATGTTAGCGTGAACAATATCACCAATACAGGCGAGTCTCTAAATGAAATAATTGAAAGCAATTTATTTCAATACTCAAGAAATAAATTTTGCTTAAAAAATTATTCAAATTAAAAATAAATTATTTTATATATTTTTATTATTATATTTTATAAAATATTTTTTTATATATATTATATTATATTTTTAATTGATTAAAAAATTATTAAAATAAATTGTTTATTTACCAAAACCAAAGTATTTTGAATCGAAATTGTGTTTAGTCCTAAAATGTTTATTTGTATCTTAGCTCAATTTCTTATTAATAATAAATTAAAAAACAATGAATAAATAAATAAAACGCAAAAACATCCGGAGAACCACACAAGATAACACAACATAATTGTAATCCCTAATACTGCACTTTGCCTTCCCCTAAAATCATATCAATCCTTTTTTTTTATTTTTTTTTTGGCACATTTGTCTATAATGACCAGTTAGCAAGCCACGATGTCAAGCAATGCTTCTACAAAGTGCGTGTGGAGTCTTTTTGTAGCCTCGTAAAGTCACCTCCACACAGGCTGGCCTGACGTTCCCACACCTTTCCTTGTTACTCAGCAGCCCAATTCAAGCTGATTTAAGGGTTCACCTGTGTACCCACCGGCGAGGCCTCCCCTCGGGGCGCCGCTTCTGTGTGTGTGAGTGACGCCTTGATGAGATAATGACACGCACACACACACAGCCACGGGTCTTACCTGCAGTCACCACCTCTGATTGGATCATTATCTTGGATGGGACGGACCCCCTGCCCCCACCTTGTGTCACCCCTGACGTTAGGACCACTTTGAAGGATGAAAGGCGGTCATGAAAATCCAACATGGCTCTGCTAACTCGAGTTACACAAATCTCTTGCTTCGTACTTTCATGTGCAGGATGAGGACTTGAGGAGGTTTTGTAGCTCAGAAGTTTTGATTTTAAACCAATTTAACTGTTTAGTAATACTTTTTTTTTTTCCCATTGACAAATAAAATGTGAAGTAGCCTTTTCATCGAATCTGCATGCAGTTTTAAGAACGTTGTAAATGTTCGCATAAATTTGCAAAACGTTATTAGACTGAATTTGCGAATGTATTTCCTTGATTGAAATGCCCCCTAACCCGGATGTTGTTTCGCCGAACGGATGTTACGTAGGGCGCGCGCGCGCCGTTCAGTACGGAAGTAGAGACGAGAGCGGGAGGAGAGACGAGCGAGAGCAACGCGATCGACAAGAAGAAATACAATTTCAGTAAAAACATTCTACAGCTGGTCAAGGGCGCACACGGTAAATTATTTCTGTATTTGAAAAGCGTTATATTAAACGGTTGTAATTTGAAACGCTAATTTGTTTAGTAAAAGTGAATTCGTTTACACACCGTATTTAAGCGAGCCTGCTCAAACTTAGCTATTGACACATTAGCACATGCTGTATCTAAACACAAGGTTTGCACTACAAAAGATTTCGCCTTTATTTTATGAAAGCTTTAATTTCATTTTCGAATTGCATATTTGACTATTGTAACAGCATGTATATTTATTACATTTTGTACTTTATTGCGATTATTGATATAATTTTCCTTTTATTCCTTTTAGTTTTCACGGTGTGGTGTGATGTTCCTTGTTTTGCTAGATAGTTTGTTGTGTTGGAATAGATTTGCTCAACTTGTAAATCATGCAGTTAGGATGCTGACTCCCATCACACGACTCCATATTTAAGCGGGAGCGCCGTCGGTCGTGATATGGATACTTTTCCTCATCGCCTTCCTCCTTCCTTTGTGTTTGGTAAGCAGAGGCACGTCCTTTCTCCCAGCTGCTCTCCCATCCTGCATGTGGATAATCTCTCACACGCTAACATCCCCTCCACACACAACACACATGACGACAAGCTTGCGTTGTAAGAACCACGTCGCAGCTTTTGATGCTTATGATCTGACAAACTGATATGACCATAGCGGTTCCGCTCCCAAATAATTTAATGCCATTTTTTTTTCAAGTGTCGTTTTGTTTGTCAGTACATCATGATAGACCGTTTGTTTTAAAACTGCTTAAAAATGTAATTTGATATACATCAGGGGTTGGTGGGGGGGGGGGGGGGGGGGGTATAAAAAAAAATCGATAGCGTGATATTGGCCTATGCCATATGCATATCGCAAAGACATGCAATAAGTTTGATTTGGAATTTATGCTTTTATCTGAATTTGACCAGTCAGACTGTCAGGTTTACCGATTTGACATTTATTAAACATGACAAAAAGGAGAGAAGACGCTCAGTTCAAACTTTTTTTTTAATTTTTTTTTTAAATTTCTAAAAATGCTGATAAACAACCAACCAATAAATGCTGTCCATGAAAACATCACTTAACCCAAATCAGCAGTATAGAATATTAATGTTCATTTGTAAATGCTGATCAGTACTGCAAGTGCACCTAAATTTGTGGCCGGCCAGTGAGTCCCAACAAAAAAAGTGTTTGGCTGGTTTAGAAGTAGAAAGTGTGTGCATCAAATCCATTAGCAGTCGATCCGTTCGGACAAAAAAACTGCTTTTGCTTCTGTTTTCGTCAGTTGCTCCATCCAATCGGCTCCACGTGATGAAATGCACTTGGACGCCACAGGTTAATAAACGCCAGCTCCAATCATCCGCCGATCGCTCGCTCACTCCTCTTGGGTGGCACTCTGCGCAACCGTGCCAGACGGCCGACGTGGGGAGGGGCATTGGGCGCGGTGGGGAGAGATGTGGGGGGTGGGCGGGCTTGTTCCGAACCAAACATTCGGCCCTGCGAGCAGCATCGGCGACTAGCAGCCAGGCACTCGTCGCTTCCAATCATCGTCACGCCGACGACCAGCAGTCCGACTCTCCGGTTTCACCTCTCCATGCGGCGCTCTCCCTTTCTCAGTTCTTCTCCTTCTGCAAGAATGCAGATGCTTCGAGTTCTCACCCTTCTACTGCTCAAATCAGAGGGCAAGGGCAGCGGGATCATGTTTTTTTTTTTCTTTTTCTTTTTTTCTTGATGGGCAATTGACTTTGGAAATGCAAGGGGAGGGGTTTTCTTGGAGAACAGCTAAGAGCTCCCGGGCCTGCTTCTGTTCCTCTCATCTTCTACGATGCCGACACGCCGAGTTTGGCTTGGCCGACGTCGCCGCACTTGATGGCTTTTATGCATATTAAGCGGTGGAGGAAGCTGTGCCATGAGGTTCCTCTCACACTCAATATGTCGGCGCAGAAGTGACAGCAAAGTGGTTCCCAGTCCCACTTTTGCTGCCATGGACGCTTCAAGTATTTCGCTTCCCCCGTCTGGCGATTGGAAACGAGGCCGTTTTCAAAGCGGGCCAACACCGCAGTTTCAGAAAAAGAAAAGCAAAGAAAAAAAGCCTCTCCATGAAAAAGGCGCTAAAAGTGTTTGTTTCAATTGGCTTCTGCTTTTCATTTAATCATGTGTCGTCTAGTTTTCCAGGCTTTCTTCCTTCTGTTCCACCCGTTACCCGTGTTTCTTGTCTTGTAAAGCGATTTTTACTGAAGGTAGTTAGGACACAACAAGTTAACACAGTGGCCTAGTGGTAAGCGTGTCGGCCTCACAGTGGAGAGATTCTGGTTTTAATCTCGACTTGGACCTTCCTGGCTTGCGTGGGTTTTTCTCTATACTCCAGCTTCCGTTCACGTTCCTAAAACGCGTACGTTGGAGTCATTGCAGACTAAATTGTCTATATGTGTCATACGATTGGCTGGCGACCAGTCCAGGTTGGGGGTCTGGCACGGGCTCCAGGTCACCCGCGATCCCAATACTATATTATGCCTACTTCTCTTGCAATTATTAGCTGGATGGATGAATGGATGAATTTTAGTCTACCCTGTGGTTGATTTTGGGACCAGTCCAGGGCCTTCCAGATCACATGACTAGAGGTGGGCAATTTACAAAATTTTGCTGGCCCGTCATTCATCATCGACAGTTTTCCGCCGTTGACATTTTTTCAAGCCGAAAACAAACTGTAATCGTCAGCCCGTCATTTTATTTTAACCACGTTTCCGTCATCACTTCGTCAACACTGTAGTTCGTCATTCGTCAACAAAATGGCCGCCCGACATTGACGGACTGAGGGGTCCGTCGGTACTTGACCTTGTTAGTGACGATTACACTGACGTATGAAAAACCACTTCAGTCGGTGCTTAATCCGCCATTGTTTTAAAAAAAAAAAAGTTTCTCATCATTTGCCGTTCATTAGCAAAACATGCCTCCGTCAGTAGTGGCGTGCAATACTGCAAATTTTGGTATTGTATCCAGTAACTACAGGACCAGTATCGCCGATACCGATATTGCCGGATACTCTTTGAAAATATATGAATGAATGAATAAATAAATAAATAAATAAATAAAGGCGTCATTGAATTGCTTATTCTCAATCAAATTTCCACCTTTCAGTTTTAGTGGTTTCTTTTTTTTCTTTCTTCTTCTTCTTTTTTAAAAGGACGACATGCCCGTCTGTGCTAATGACCACATGTCAAAAGGATGGATTGGTATGTTAAAGTCAAGTACATGTTTAAAATGGAAAATAAACAACAACAAAAAAAGCAGCTTCATGTTGATTTGAGTTTCTCCAGTACTGCAAAAACTGCCCCTTCTTGTACATGGACAGACGCTCCCAATCTTTTCCGACGTGTCCACAGCGCATGTTCATCAATTAACGAGCCACTTATTAAAAAACAAACAACATCAGCTTCCCCCTGAAAGGTCCAGTCAAAACAAGCGGCAAAGGCCGGCTTGTTCCGCACCGCTCCCTCCTAATCAAAGCCAGATGTCTTACCCCGAAAACTATTTCTGCTCTCTGCACCCCCCACCCTCCTTTTTTTTTTTCTGCAATGGCCGCCTCCCCTCGTCTTCCACTGCCCTTTTTCCCCCACCTCCCCTTTCCTGTCTGAGACGGCGTAGACGGCCGGTGCTGGGCGGTCGTGATTTGGCTCTCGCGTCTGCTCGCCGTTCCTGCTTTTCTTCCTTCTTCATTCCAGACCACCTCTCCTTCATAAACCGCTTTGCTACTGCTCGATTGTTTCTCGTCTACGGCCTTTTTCAGTGCGCTTTCGTTGGGTTGCCATCCAGAGTGGGACATTGGAAACACTGAAGTCTGCTGTTACTCTGTGATCGTAGGATGGGAATAGGATGAACACAACCCTGCGACCTTGACACTGAACAGGAAGAAGCGCAACAGAAAATGGATGTTTAGACCGATAAGAACACAAAATGTATTATTGTGCTGAGTACAGTAGATCCACATGACTTGAAATTCTTCCCTTACTTCAGGTAGTCACAAAATTGTAATCGGGAAGGCTACACAATTAAAAAAAAAAAAAAAAAAAGTGTTAAAAATTTCAGGGTTCTAATTTTTAGAATTTATTCTAACTCCTTAAGTGTAATTTTAACATTTTCAGAGTTAAATTGTGTCCAGGGTAGGTGTTAATTTTTCAAAACTGTTGTTTAAACTAAATTTAGTGTGAACCAAGGTTGTTTTAGTAACTAAAACTCACGAAAAAATACAACTAAAATTCAAATTCAATTCGTTAATGAAATAAAATAAAAACGAAAAACTAACTGAAACTACATTTTATGTTTACAAACCTAACTATAATTATAGCAAAATATCCTTCATTTTCATCTTTGGTATTTAATGTAATGAATGAGCCCTTTGGGACTTTTTACGGTAAATGTGATATTAAGTCGATTAATTTTGATGTTAACCAGAATAAGGCCGATTGAAAATGTGTCGCGCGGAAAGTGACATCATCTAGCAGCAGCCAATAGAAAAGCACCTTCAGATAACGTCGCGCCCATGGTGGTATTTGAATATTGCGCACAAGTAATACACATAAAAAAAACAAACGATCAGCTTCTCGCCAACCTGCACTGACCCGCCGCAGCGCTCACAATCACCGATGGTGAAACTTTACACCCCCCTCAGCAAAGAAGTGCCTCTTGCGGAACCACTTCCACTCGGCCCGTTTGATGTCTAGCTTATTTTGTCAGAAGAAGAAGAAGAAAAAAAAAAAAGAAAACACTCCACGGCCCGCTATGTCAAGCTAAGCGGACTAACTCTCTGTTTACTTTAGCACAAGCCGTGTCGCCTCAGTTCCACTCTCCCGGAGAAGGCAATCTGGCAGCTGTCATCAGGCCACTCTGGAGGTTTTGTTGAAGTCGGACCGAGCGAGAGCCAATGCTAATTTGCTTTTACATCTAGGGGCTGAGAGGGAAAACAAAAAAAATTGCGACCTGCTGGAGATGCTCGGCCACTTGAATCCGAGACGCAAATAGCCCCCAGTATTGTTGCTGCAGCTCAGGCACAGATCTGGATGGCTAAATGGGTCCTTGGAGAGCAACAATAAAAGTGCATGTGGCTGTGCGTTTGAAGTGGAACTTGTGACTGGCACTAATTTGTTGGCTCCTTGCGCCATTTGTAATTAGGCATTATGTTACCCTTGTGTGGCATTAATAGAATTAGCTGCCAGTTGGTTTAATAGAAAGTTTGAAAGTTTAACGACTCAGATTTATTTACTGCGCCGTCCACCAACAGATCCATGAAACGTTTCCCGCTCTCCTTTGGATTTGGCATCATGTACAATAAATCATATACAGTGTTCACTTATATTTATTTTTGTATTCCTATTAATTATATGTATTTTTGGTTTATTATATATATCTTTTCATTTTGGTATTTATGCTTATATATATTTTTTAATTTATCATATATGTTCATATATTCATATATTCAGAAAAACAGGAGGAAAAATTACTCAGAAAAACAGGGTAAAAAAAATATTCCAAAAGACAGAAAAAACAAATAGAAAAAATAGAAGTTGGTGCTCTGTTTTTGGAATGACATTTTTTTCTGTTTTTTTTTTTTTTTTTTAAATGTTTTTTCCCCTGTTTTCAGAGTAATTTTTCCTCCTTTTTTCCTGAATATTCTTTTTTATGACAGAGAAAAATATTCAGTAATACAGAAAAAAAATCTGAAAAAGACAAAAATAATAATAAAAAAAATAGTCAAAAAAAAAACAAAGCTCCCCAAAACATTAGTCACAAAAACATGGGATATTTATTTTATTTATTTATTTTTTTCAATTGAATTCAGTACGCGTCCGTAAATATAAGTGTACGTTGTGAAAATATTTCCGGTCCTGTGTGTAGAAGATGGACTTGCATGTTTGACCTGTTGGGCGTGGATGATGCTTCGCTGCCTCAACATGAGTGTGTGGAGGGCATGGAGGCAGGGGCACAAGGATTCTTGAAAAAGGGGAAGGGTGGGACACTTGTGGGAAGGAAAAGACTCTCATTGCAAGAGATCAGCTTGTGTAAACATTCAGGTTAATGAAGCTCAGTGGGCCTAATCCTCAAGCCTCTTTCTCACTCTTCCCTCACCCCGGCCTCCAAACCCTGTCACCCCTCCCCCCCCCCCCCCCCCCCCCCCCCATCGTACCCCCCACTCGTCCTCCGGCGTAATCTCTTGCAGGAGTGGGCACTGTCAATCAAAAGGACCTCAGGGAAGGATGTGAGTCTATACAGAACACGTGGCGGTGGGGATTCCGCGTGCGCCAACCACCAAAAGTGGCGTCGCTACCTGGGTAAATCAGCAACACATGATCCATACATGAGGAAGGGGAAAAGGGGATGAAAGAGATGGGGGTGGGGGGAGGGGGCGGGAAAAAGGGTTTTCATTCTAAGCTCTGCAAACACTGACATCACACATTGCGGTCGCCCGATCAGATAAAACCCGCCGTGCTTAAGAGCGTGTGCTTATGGCCTGAAAACGTCACTGCATGAACAGAACAGGCAGTGGCTGCAAGCAAGACAAAAATATTGGGACGGTTTAGGATGTGAAATATAAGAAATATTATTTGCTCGGGTCAAAGATAGTGCAGTGGTACACTTGCCTGATTTGGCTGCAGGCCATTTAAAGCTTTCTTCCCACTCAGTGACGGATCCCTAGCTGGGTTTCCTTCACATTTTTTTTTTTTTTTCCGCAAAATAAAAACAATACTTCTACAATTTCAATAAAGTACAATTTTCGATTTCTTTGGCTTCTCGTAACTTACATGATTCGTAATTCTTGTAAGTGTTCATAAAATGTTATAGCAGGATGTTTGTTAATGGAAGATGGACATGATGTATTTAAAAATAAATAAATAAATCTACCAGGCCAGGGTTCACCAATTCCCGAGCTCAAGGGCCCAAGTCCCGCAGGTTTTAGATGTTTCCTCCTACCAACACTAAACACGAAAGATCAGGATTGTTATCATTCATGCTGAGGAGCTGATTATACGAATCAGGTCTGCTCGTGGGCGGAAAGACGGAAACATCTAAAACCTGCAAGACTCCGGCCCTCGAGGACCGGAAGTGGTGAACCCTGTAGCCCCCGTAATTATTAAAGGGACCTTGTAATATTTAGCACCATCTAGTGTTGAACTAATAATTTATTCATTTTAAAACCCACTATTGATTTCAATATTATACAAAAAAAAATATTTTCTAGAACATCAATGTACATTTTTTTTAAATTATATAACCATATGATCGTAGGTCTCCCAATCCATCCATCAATTTTCCAGAGCCTTTCCCAGGTGTCTTCGGGTCTAGTAATCACTACAGGGAGTCCTCAGGTTACGTCGTACGCGACCTACGACGTTTCAACTTTACGACACCCGTAGCACCTTCGTTTTCGTAAATTTCCCACAGTAATCACGCCATTTTAAAGTTATTTAAAGTTGTGTTGTTGTTACCTCCATCAAGGGACATCCATCGAGCAGGTCAGCTCGCCATCAGGCGCGTCACATTTCCATGTTTAAGTTGCCATTAGCTTCGCTTTGCCGTCCGTCAGCAATAAATGTCCGTGTGGAAACATAATATATTTGTTCCGGCATCTTCCGGATGACACAACTGTTTTCGTTTTTTTTTTTTTTATTACTGTAGAAAGTGTTTTGATGTAAATATCGACAGTAACGGTGAAATCCGACTTAAGTTGAAATTCGGGTTACATCACCAACGTAGGAACACAACTCGTCCGTAACTCGAGGACTCCCTGTAATGATGTTACATAGGCGACGGAGGTCCTTACAGGAGGCCGACATGTTTTTAACCTGCTTCTCCCGCTAGCTGCCTCTTGTTCGCCACTCCGGCCCATGGCTTTGACTAACTCCCGCTAGCTGCTCTTGTTAGCTGCACCAGCTCAATCTAGCGCGCTCAGCCTTCGACTCGTTCACTCACGCAAAATAAGAATTGGTGGTGGGCTTGCGAAGTGTCACCGTTCTTCGAAACGCACACGCTACAGCTGCATTCTATTATATGGCGACATTTAGTGGTGAACTTTTACACACTGTCCCTTTAAACATAAAGTGTGATGGTAACTGAGATTTTTCTCTTGTGTACAGTTCCTGTAGTAGAAAATTTACATCTACAGTGGTGGTATAGATCTATATTTTTAACTACTTCCCTACCTCAGAAGCTCAGCTCATTAATATCCAACGATCCCTTGAGCGTGTTACGCATTAATGGCTGTAAATGCAACCCTTCATTTGTTTGTTTTAAATCTGGGGTTCAAGTAGAAGTGATTCTAGCTTCTAAGTGGGAGCACAGACATGTCCGGCTTCTCTTTAGCGCATTTTTTGGGACACTTTCCAACCGTTCCAAGTCCGGAGTAACCAGAGACGTGTTTTGGTTTGTCCTAAAAGCCTCCTCGTGGAGAAAAAGTTCTAAAGCAGACAGACAGGGCTTGTGCTACCACAGACGTTCATTTGTCTTTGTCATGTATAAAGCTAACCAAGTCAGCTGCTGAAACGCAAGAACAAGCAGACTGTGAGGCCACTCTTGAATTGTTGCCTGCTTGGACTTGCTGAGGACTTTGGGCCGTGGTCCAATCCCAAAAATCTTGACATACTCCGAAAGGGATGAATGTTTAACAATAGCAGCAAAGAGGGGCATTCTGGGTAATTTTCAAAGCCGAGGGATGGCATAACTAATCGTGGCAGTATTCATTTACGCTCCATATCAGGCCTTCGGTGCCTTTCGACTTTTCTCACGTCTCCTTTTTCTTTGGCTGAAGGTTTGGCTCCGGTTTTATGAAGCTTTAGTTGACATTGATGATTTATGTGCTAATATTCTTTATTTCTACTCATAAATCAATGCCGCCGAGGAACCGCGGCAGCCACACCCCACGGGACCTCAATGACTACGCCTTAACATCAGACAGTTAGAGCATTGAATCAAACCACGCAACACTGGCGGAGGGAAATTGCTGGATATTCAAAATCGGTCGGGATCTTGCTGCGACTTACAACAGGACACCTTGAACCTTTTTGAGGAGCTCTCTGTGTGGGTGCACCAAATGATTTGTGATATGACTGTTTTGAGTTATGAGCATGGTCACAAAACCAAACTAAACTCACATCTTAAGTCACCGGTCTATTTACAACATGCATACGACAGAAAGCCGTCAGCACGAGTGTAAAAATGCGTCTCTTACATGATCTCCTCTTCTCTTGTGGCCGAGCTGATGTGTTGACATTTCTGGGATGCGACTCAGCCCCTCGCCTGACTCCAAATCCTTTTATTAGGAACACAGGCATATTTGTGTATGACTATCATCATCATTATTATTATAAAACACACGTTTTTGTCCCCCGGCATGTCAGGCTTCAGTGCGCACAGCTGTTTCCGCTCAACTCCTGTGTTTTTCTTTACTTAAGAGGTGCTTTTGCACAATGCCATTCCTCCCCAAACACCCCCCCCCCCCCCCCCCGTCTCCTTTATCTGCCTTTTCCTTCACCATACTAAAATTTTTCAATATATATTGGGGGTGTCAGGCGATTAATTTTTTTTTTTTAATCGCATGATTTCAATAGTTAACTCGCGATTAATCTCAAATTTCATATCTGTTCTAAATGTACAATAAACTGTACAATAAAATATTTTTCCTAAGTTTTCATACTCGTTAACTTAAAAGTGGGAGGGGGGGGGGGGGGGGGATTGTTAAACTGAGAAGCTTGGCTGCATAGTTTAGTCACTGATACAATACAGTAATTTTAAAATGATTCAAAAAAAATTAGTTAAAATTAATAATATGTACTGTAAAAAAAAAAAAGAGGGTGATATTGATTTGTGTTGGTCATATTTCTGCCACTAGATGGCATAATTGCATTTGTAAGACACTGGTGACAGCTCAGTGCATTTTTCTTTTCATATTAAGAGCTATCTAATCTTGAACACGAAGCAACTTGTGAAATTTTGCACATTTTTAAAATTATAAAATACAACATGAGCCCAGTATCCACAAATATATGCATTACAATTAAATTCATTACTTAGTACTAAATTCCCACGACCCTTGTGAGGAATAAGCGGTCAAGAAAATGGATGGATGGATAGTACTAAATTTTGACGTGGATGTGTCTGCTGCATTGCGACTGGAATTTGCCCAGTAGAGGCTTTCTAAGTAACAGGTGTGTTAAAAAAATTAGTGCCGTTAAAGGAACTTTAAATTAACTCAAAATTAATGTACTAATTTTAACACCCAACAAATTGAATCAATTTGATGAACTTCTTTATGTGCACTGTGAGATGACCGGGAAAAAAAGAAAAGAAAAAAAATCAATTCTCGCAAATTGTCTTAGTGTTCCCTCGTTTTCCGCTGGGGTTAGATTCCAAAAAAATACCTGCAATAAATAAAATATGCGAAGTATAGTTAGCTTTATGTTTTACATTTAATATAAATGTTTTAAGGCTCTAAAACCCGTCACAACACAGTTTATACACTTTACTCATCGAGGCATTTACATTTTCTCACATTTCTCTCCTTTAATGTTCAAACTGTCATAAATTTTATCAAATAGGTCCATTACTGTAACAAAATGCATGCAAAATTTCACATAAAAAATAAAAAAAAATCCGCAATACAGCGAGGCCGTGAAAAGTAAACCGCGTTATAGCGAGGGAACACTTCTCAATTTTTTTTTTGTCCAGTTTTCCACTAAATTCTGATGAGAACGCAGTTGGCTGACAGGCTGCTGAAGTTTTAATGAATAAAGACAAGACAGAGGATACTTAAAGTGTGTCTCAGCGACGCTACGCAGCCATAAATTAGTGTAATCTTTCACATTGTAGCAGCCATCACTTGTAATATGTAATTATGATTGAATATGCATGTGGAAGAGGAACTGATCGGTCACACCAATAGAGGGTTGAAGGAATTACTGGTTCGGATCAAAAACATATTTGAAATCGACACGACTTCCTCCCGGTTGCTCGAATTCTACTGGGAAGATTTACGCGCCGTATTTTGGCCGATCATTCATCACACGCGCGCACACACACATTCGGGTCTCGAGGAGTATGCGGGAGACATCAGGCTGCTAATAACCTGCTAGTGGAAGCCTGATCAATAGGAGGGCTCAGGTTTCTCGGCTGCAAGAGAGAAAGTGCAGCAGCAGCAGCTGCTTCATAGTTGCATTGTGAGCTTTCACACATGGGTCACTCAGTTTTTTTTTTTTTTGTTCTTACATTCCTTTTGGTAATTTTCTTTGGAGAGACCATTTGATAATCTTGGCAATGAATGTGTGCGACAGAGAAAATCTTCTGTTTTGCAAGAGGGATCTGTGCATGATCTTGAAATAAACCGGCGAGCTTGAAAATAAGCCCATGTGTCGATTTGGGTGGATTTGGAGCCAAACCTTTTTCGCCGGCAGTCGTGGAAATACAAATAATCAAACTGTCGACATCAAATCTTGATGAATTGTCCGTGCAAAGTTTTAAGTCACACTTCAAGAAGACTTATTATAAAAAATGACCGTTTTAATAGCTTGTCAGAACGCATCCAGCAGTTGTCACAAAAGATCATTTTTAGAACCCAAACTGAAAACTCAGATTCTTGTCTGAATTCGAAACGCTCCTACGGTGCACACCTAAAAAAAAAAAAAAAAAAAAAAAAAAAATCCAGCGGGCTCGCGTTCGCATCTTCGCCGTAAACGATTCCAACCACGCCAGCGCCCGATGCGGCGTCTCGTCTGCCACATCTGACGACCAGCGACGGAGACCAGCAAAAACATTTCTTCCCAAATTCAAACCATACAGCTCAAGCTGCGTTCAGAAGCAGAAAACATGATTCACACACTGAGACACGCAGCCGTCGGCTTTTTTGTAGATCCCTCAAGGCCCATTATGGTCACCCTCGCCAGCCCAGAAGAGCCGCCACATTCTCCACAGCGCTCTCGCGGGCCAAAGCGTCATTAGGAAAACGGCTCCTATTTGTCAAAATCACAGCGCGGGCTCATGTGCGGCACAGGGAGCGTTCCGCATTGCACGCCGAGCTGCCATGTCCGTAGTAACTGTTGCACGATTGTGAGCTTGAGATTACTCGTCGTTTAGGATGAGAGATCTTCTTTCTCGAAGGGAGTAAACGAGAGTGACGTTTCCAGTGCCATATTATCGAGACATTATTGCCTTTCTATTCATGTGTTCGTTCTATGTGGAGTCCCTCAGGGATGACTTCTAGAACCTGTCCTTTTCATAATTAATTGCAGGACAGAAAAGGTCACTTTTTCGAGAGCACAAGAGCGATG
Source organism: Festucalex cinctus (assembly GCF_051991245.1). Classification (NCBI taxonomy): domain Eukaryota; kingdom Metazoa; phylum Chordata; class Actinopteri; order Syngnathiformes; family Syngnathidae; genus Festucalex; species Festucalex cinctus. Next base: position 27,523,560 of record NC_135418.1, on the reverse strand, counting down.
TTTCCGGTGCTCTTTACCATATTATCGAGACACTATTGCCTTTCTATTCATGTGTTCGTTCTGTGTGGAGTCCCTCAGGGATGACTCCTAGAGCCAGTGATTTTCACACTTAATGGCTGGACAAAAAAGGTCACTTTTTTTTTATAAGTCTCCTTTAACATCTAAAATGTTCTTCCAAATGTGTCAACTCCAACCAGTGAGTCAAGCTATGGGACTTTAGTAACAGTGATGGTGGGTTGTTTGGGGGGAGGTGAGTTGTTTAAAAACACTCAACATCCATCTGCAGAATTCCCATGACGATCGGCTCGTCATCCATCAGGGTGCTTTCATCAATACGCCTAATAGAAAGAACACCGTCTTTTAAAAGCTTTTTTACTTGTCAGATAATTAAGTAGATAATGTGTTCCCGATCACATTTGTGAATTATTGATAAGCCATTGTGCTCCCTGATCGGGAGTTCATTCATAATAGATAATTGCCCATCTGAATGAGATCCGCGTCATCAAAAACTCAATTTTTGAAATGCAGTCGTGATAAATGTTGTGTTTTAGAGAATCTGAGATTCCATAACGGTCTTATAACTTGACAAACTCCTACCAGGGAATGTGACCAAATGAGTATTTTGACCATTGCGTTGGCGTTTGATCAGTTCAAAGGACTTGTCCCGAAGATGTGAACGTAAAGAACAGTTCATCACTGCTCTCGGGTTTAGCTTAATTAACCCCTTCGGACCCATAGATGATTGAAGTGGACATGACATATTTGCATAATTTGGATGATGTCAACACTTCCGGTTCATGATTGGATCCTAGCTAATAGGGGTGTTAAAAAAAAAATCGATTCGGCGATATATCGCGATACTACATCGCGCGATTCTCGAATCGATTCAATAATCGGCAGAATCGATTTTTTTATTTTTTATTTTTTTATTTTTTTTTAATTTTTTTAGGATTCACACCTTGAGCATGGAAGAATGTTATATGAACGGCACATTAAGCCTTAATATTTTTATTTTAATGCTGTTCAAACATGAAACAGATTACAACCTCTATAAGACTGAAATTTCAGATAAATAAATAATACATTTTCATATAAATCTTACACTCTACAAGCTTACTGATTAGTATTTTCTAAATATGAATGAAAAAAAATCGCAACAATCGACTTATAAATTCGTATCGGGATTAATCGGTATCGAATCGTGACCATTCGTATCGGGATTAATCGGTATCGAATCGAATCGTGACCTGTGAATCGTGATACGAATCGAATCGTCAGGTACTAGGCAATTCACACCCCTACTAGCTAACAAATCACAATCGCAAGGTGATTTGCATGATGTTCATGTTACAAATGTTAGATATAAGCTTGGTAAGTTTACAAAACGTTACGGCCAGACTCTCCTGGCGTCCACTGTAACACATAAAAACATGGGATAACCTCCCCAAATTTCCCATGTTGTTCTTATTGTAAGAAAAGAACTACATAAATTGCAGAAAAAAATGTTGATCTGGAGGGGTTAAAAATGGTTTCACATTTTCCCCACTTGTATGCTTATTGTCCATGGTCTGTCTAAAAATAATGTCTTGTTCCAATTAGACGCGGTTGTTCGCTTGCCTTCCAGCGCCGGTCGACTGCTCACAGACGTGACCGTAAACACGCGAACCGGTCCTCGACACTTTCTGTAGGTTTTCTCCTGCTTTTTCTTCTCGAAAAGCAAAATGAGATGAAACAACAAACAGTAAGATGTCTCTTAGTAGAGCAATGTATTAGGTACACCCGTCCATAAGAAAGTAAGGAAATAGAGTCGATCTTCTGGGAAGACTTCCAGAAAGATTCTACTGTATTCTGTCTTTGGCGATTCTTGTGTCGAGTTCTTCTGAACCAAAGTCACTCAAGGAAGCCGAATTCCAGAGTTAAATTTGTAGGAGTTAATTTTAACACCCAAAGTGTCATGTTAACATTTTTGGCATTAAATAATGTCCAGAGTAGGTGTTATTTCACAGCTAGGTCACTTAGAGTTTGATTTGCTCTACAGAATGTTAGATAAAGATACGGGATAATGTAGATCAAGCCCCAGCACGGGTAAGGATAAACTTTTAAGGATTCGAACTAGGGGTGTGAATTGCCTAGTACCTGACGATTCGATTCGTATCACGATTCACAGGTCACGATTCGATTCGATACCGATTAATCCCGATACGAATTTATAAGTCGATTGTTGCGATTTTTTTTCATTCAAATTTAGAAAATACTAATCAGTAAGCTTGTAGAGTGTAAGATTTATATGAAAATGTATTATTTATTTATCTGAAATTTCAGTCTTATAGAGGTTGTAATCTGTTTCATGTTTGAACAGCATTAAAATAAAATATTAAGGCTTAATGTTCCGTTCATATAACATTCTTCCATGCTCAAGGTGTGAATCCTAACCCGAAGTCAGACGTTTTGTTGAATATTTTTCCATTAAAAATGGAAGTTTAAAAATCGATTCACACACACAAAAAAAAAAAAAAAAGAAAAAAAAAAGGCAATGATGATAAGACGTTGAATCGGTAAGACTACCGAATGAACAATTCTGAGCTCTTAAAAAATAAAAATAAAATAAAATAAAAAATCTTTTTTTTTTTATTGAATCGATTCGAGAATCGCGCGATGTAGTATCGCGATATATCGCCGAATCGATTTTTTTTTAACACCCCTAATTCGAACTATAATACTGACTGACTCACACCATAATTAGTTTTTCATGAGAAATCAGGTTCAATCGAATGTTAATATCATTGTGAAGCCGAGGATAGACTTGGTTGTGACGGATACACGAGAGCATCAAAGTGTAGTCGTGTCTCGTTCCTCCGCTTGACAACTCTTCCAAGCCCTTTTGGCCCCGGGTGGGAGGAGTTTTCACACACTTTTCCGTGACAAGACAATGTGCAACAAGGTGAGGCCACCGTGAAAATCCAATGCCTGGAGCCACCAAGCAAACCTAGAGAGGAAATGAACACGCCACCCCCCCCCAATCACCTGTAGCACGACACTTCCATCCAGCCCTCATTCGCTCGCTCAGCCACCCCAGGCATCAGGTAGATAATCCCAAAAGGTCACCGATGGCCCCGTTTCTCTCACCCCTTCCTTCTATTATTTTTTTTTTTGTTAAGAAAAAAAAAAAGACAAGAAAATGAGAAGAGAAGCCCCAGGGGAGTTTCACTCATGTACTCGCAAGCTAGTAAACTGTGGGAGGTAAAAACGGGGACTTCCCCTTCGTGTTTCGCTTGATTTTGTTGAGCTGCAAACTTTATTCATTTCTTACAGTGAGAAAAGTAAATTGTAAATAAATAAATAAATTAATAAATAATGATTCAGATTCAGAATATTTGTCATTGTCAGAAAGGAACAACGAAACTGTTTGGAGCATCCATACGGCAGAGTTGGTAAAGTGCAAAATCACACAAAATCCTACATTATTATTATTATTATTATTATTATTATTATTATTATTATTATTATTAAATTGGTCCATATGGCTTAGATGTGTCCTGTTATTATAAACATATCTATTGGATTAAATATGTTGGGGGGGGGGGGGGGGGGGATATTTTCAAATTTTGTCATTTTTACTTTCTAGTGAGTTTTGGTGTTCGATGTTATGACAATGTCTTCCACGTTAAATTTAAAAATAATAACACCGATATTTTGACCATTTATTGTTCAAACACAACCTGCGCAACCTTAAATGGAAACATCCGCTGTCAAGCTAAAGGATAGCCGGCGGTCAAATAATAATAGTGTGATTAACCTGCGTTAATACATGATTAATGAAATCATTTTTTTGTGATTAATAAGTTAATGCTTTAATATAAACCCAGTCGGGCTAGTGCAGCTGAGAGATCAAAGCAAACATGGTGAAGCAGCATTTAGTTGTTATGCTGCACGCAGATGGATTGAGCTGCCATGTGGAAAGTTTCTTTCCTTTCTTTCCCTTCTTCACATCATTACAAGTTGCTTCCGTGTATTTTGAGGCTCCTCCCTTAACTTTTCCATTTTTTTTTTCATTTTTTCCATCTTGCCTGGATGTCAAAAGGTCAGAAATGCTGTTTGATTTATGCTTTGTGATATGTGAAAGTGAAGTCTGCATGCAAGCATTTTCGTTTTGCATCCTTTTTTTTTCTCCTTAATTGCACTTCCATCATGTTTGCGGTGACGTGATGTAAAAGTAAGTATTGTCAAACGCAATCACGCCGGCGTTGCGGCGAAAGGAGACACCCCAAGCCGCTGTTGTGGTAACGCCAGCGAACAAAGCAATCAGACGAGGGGTTTCCCGTTTTTTTTAATATATTTATATATATATATATATATATATATAAAGTGCCCTCCAGCGACCAACTTTTAATGACAGACATGAGCACAACCGCTGCACTTTCACCATAAATATACGCGGCTGACATTTGTATACCTGTTACACTTTCATGGGTGTGCCGGGTAATCGTGTTTTCTCAGCTTCAGAGCATATGAGGTCATTGCTGCATAATGCCGAGATGCATTCCCATGACTGAAAAGTTCACGGTGCGGCCTGTGACTGGAAGGTTTTTTTTTTTTTTTAATATGTGATGGCAACACTTGACTCACCGGAAATTGAATTTCATCCGGAGCCATTTTAATTGAACTATATTTGCTGGTTAGCACAGCTGTCTGAGTGCAGAGGTTGCAAGTTCGATTCCGGGCAACAGTCTTCCCGTGTGGAGTTTGCATTTTCTCCCTGTGCCTGCGTGGGTTTTCTCCGGGTACTCCAGTTTCCTCCCACATTCAAATTCATATTGAAATATAGACTTCAATGTCTGAAACATAAATTTAATAAACGTACTGTATATATTAGTAGAAAGAAAAAGCCTACATTTGAACTGGCTTGCCATTGTATGTGTTGCAATATTTCTAATGAAAATTAAGGAAAAACACTGTCTTAATTATCACTAGTAAAAATCAATAGAATGAATTGCCATGGCTGGTTTTCCCATCTGCTCGGCGGCGGTCGTATCGATCACCCCCCCACCCCACCAATGAAATGGGTGGGAGGATGACCTGCCCTTGACCTTTGAACTCGCAGGCCTCCCACCCAAAGCTGAAGCGGTGACCTGTGGAAATCAATTGTATTTCAATGGAAATGATGTAAGCCGATAGCCGGTGAGGAAGGCAAATGGATGACTTGGCTGAGTTAAAAGCCGCTTTTAGAGCTGAAGCCGTCCAGATCGGTTTGGCGGCGGGAGACAAATGACACATTTGGTTTCCAAAGAGGACAAGGTACTCGTGTTCATTTGTCTCATTTGTCTAAAGATCAGCAGTCAAAACAGCTGACTGTATGGATGAATTGTGTGCCGAGTGTCGGGTAAGAATCCAAACAGTAGTGGATGGAGAACACATCCCTGAGGCACTCCAAATGGAATAAAAACAGAAAGGGTAGGATAGAGCACAATTAAAACCCCCCTGATCAATAGGGTAATTTTTCCACCCCCCCCCCCCCCCCCCCCAAAAAAAAAAACACCTTAAAAAAGGGGGGGGGGGGATATGATTAATTCTTTGCTTTGTCTTATTTTTTTAATTTCTTCCACACATCGCAAAAGCATTAATCAGCAGCATGAAGGAACATCTGACATCCAAACAAGACGGAATAAAAAACAACTCTGAACTTGTTAACGATCTGAAGGAAATTGTGACCTCGGTCATCAAGAGGACATTTTGTATCACCCTGCACGGATTGGATTCAAATCTTGCGATGCCCGCGAGGTTTTCCTGCTCGAGATGGCGCATGTTCATCTTCATGTTCAGGCCCGCCTTAAGTTGGCCAGTGAACACCGAAATGGCTCTGAGAAAATGCCGAAATCAAAGTTGAACTTTTTTCCATCCATCCGTGCTTGGAAGATGAAGAGTTTGAAAGAAGCATGGAGGTGTAAATGTAACATTTTGGGGCGACTTCACCATATTTAGATGACATTACGGAGCCATGTAGGCTAATGAACCTCCCTTTGTATTCCATTTTTTTATTTTTTTATTTTTTATAAGGGATGTTTTGGCCTTTCTCTGTTTAAAATTCAGATTGTAGGTGTTTATGTACAAAAGCTTCTTTTTTTAAGTAGGTCTTTTTTTTTTTTTTTTACAATGTTGTGACCTTTTTTTAACACCAATATCCTCACAATATTATGATAATTATCATATCATGAGCTTCATATCGTGATAATAGCGTATTGTGATGTTTGGATATCGTAACATCCCTAAATAGTAGCATGCATTTTTTTGGGGGGGGAGTAAACCAGCCCCCTACAGTGAGTATGAAAAATATTGGACGTTTTTTTTTTTTTTTTTTTTTTTTTTTTAGGGATAGGCGAATACTGATAACCAGTACCAGTATCAAGAAGGCCTTATTTTAAGATATAAAATTAATATCAAACAATTTCTATATTGCGATATATAGGTATTTCTTTAAAATAATCTCTCGTTTTTTGGGGGGAAAATTTTATGTGGTATCGGTTCTTGGCATCGGTATCGGTGACTACTCAATGAACCTCCTTTCCTCAGTAAGACGATGAGTCTCTCTCAGACGGACACGTAACCAAATAATTGCGCGATGTGCCGTCCTGCGTAGCACGCAGGAAGCAATTAAATGCGCGTATTTTTTCACACGTCGCAAAAAGTCAAGCAGCGCGAATGAACTTTTGACACTTCCTTTTCCACACCTTTTTCAATTTTGCAGGCTGCCGCTCTTACCTCACTGTTTTTGACACTTTCCAGTAGCCATGCAGCAGTTAATGAGCGACACAATCCGCACGCTATAAAGTACCCTGCAGATGAAAACACATTTTACGACCATCAGAGTAATTGCAGTCATATTTTTTTTTTAAAGTCTGACAGCAGCAATTTGGACTCACGCGCTTCCCTGTCTGTCTTTTAGCAATGCCAGGAAAAAAAAAAAAAAAAGCGCAAGTCGAGTTGACTGAAAGGTCAACGTGTGAAAATCTAATTAAGGGTAATTAATTCTTCTCGCAGGGGAAGTCCTCAGCGTTCTTGCTTGTCAGTCGACAGCCGATGATTGATGGGCGGGTAAATCGTTTTGCGCTGAGCGACATGCTAATCTCTCCAGTCTTAATCTTAACTTTAATCACTGACTGCATCTTATGCCTCGGTTGCGTTTTGATTTATGATTTGTTGGGATTTTAAAGGGAATTGCAAAAGCTTTATAAGGTGTGCAGACATTATTCTGCTGCCTCCATAAGTGAAAATGTGAAATTTGAAAAAATGATTTTTTTATTGTCTTTATAGACTCTAAAAACAGTTGGTTCAAAAGTAACCCAATTTATGGATTCAAAATGGACCGATCCACTTTATGGGTCAATTTGACGCAACTTTCTGGGTGGTTTTATACAAAATGACCCAAGTAAAGGATCTGACCAATATTTTTATCAGTTGTTTTACACTAAAAGATCAATTTCATGACTCAAAGTTGGGTCAACTTGACCCAACGAGGATCGGTCCATTTTTTTTACCTATAGTTGTTGTTGTTGTTGTTGTGTGTTTTTTGTTTTTTTTAAAGAGTGTAAACCATATTTACGTTCACGCCTTGCACTCATCAAAACAAAAGCCATATTACGATATGATATCACGATATGCAGGTCACGATACAACAATTATGATATTGTGGGGATGTTGGCGAGACAAAAAAAGGTCACAGTAGTGTAAAAAAATAATATTAATAAGCTCATACTAAAAAAACAACATAATATTGTGCTTTTGTAAATACCAACAATGTATATAGGAGGGCCAAAACATGCCTTGTGAAAATTAAACTGCAATAAAAAGCTAACCACCAGAGAGTGCTAGAACTGCACAAATGGAAATCAACCTGACTTTTTTTGTTTTGTTTTTTTTAATAGATGTGCTGCTTTTAATATCGTGAAATAATGACGGAGATATATTGCGGCAGTTTTAATTTTGCGATATCACGACATTGACGTTATGGTTACATCCCTATTCATCATTGGGTGGGTGAACAGTGGCTAATTTTCATGAGAAAAGACCACACCCTCAAATCAGGTTGAGATCAGTGATGCGGAACAGGAAATTTAACCTTTTTTTTTTTTTTTTTTTTTTTTTTTTTTTACAATAATATGTTCAATGCAACCCCACTAGCCTGAATACAGTATTGTGGTTAATATTGTGACAGTAGAATATGAGTTAAGAAGCAAAATCCAGCATTTTCTTATCAATATTAGAAGGCGGCCATTTTGCCACTTGCTGTCGACAAAAGATGACATCACAGTTGCTCAGGTCTCAGGAAACAACCAATCACAGCTCAGCATCAGAAAAAAAAGAAAAGGTGAGCTGTGATTGGTCGCTGCATGAGCTGAACTGTGATGTCATCTTCTGTCGACAGCAAGCGGCAAAATGGCCGCCCCCCTCAGATGGATCAAAACTTTGCTTCAAAACTCATATTCTACCAATGTAATTATTAGTATTGAGGTCACATATAACATCTTGTTGTCAAGAAATATTTTCCGTTGACTTCCCCGTTTTAAAAAAAATTGCGCAATAATTCTTCATCATTGGGTTATTCTGACAGAGGACCCAGCCCTTCTTAATAAGACAGCTAGAAAGTCATTTCAAAATGTACAGGAAAAAAGGAAACCTATCCACTGTGTATCGGCATCCCCCATCACCAACAAAACACGCCGCATTGTCAACAAAACAATCGCCTTGCTCGTTGTGAAGGTATTTTTCACTCCTGCCCGTGAGTCACAGAAACCCGATCCTCTCGACACACCTCGTCTTTGTCAGCGTCAGAGAACATGGCCGCCCCGTTGCATTCTGGCCGGCCGTGGGAACGCGCCAGCAAGCCCCACCAGTGAACTTCTCTCTCACCTCGGAGGAAAGCCGCCGACGGGGCTGCCGAGTGTGTTTTGGCGTGTCGCGTTTGGAGCGCCGCCCCGGTTTCAAGAGGCCGAAATTCTCCCAGGAGCTCATCCATCATGCGAGCGAGGCAGCCCGGCTGAGGTTTTTTGCTTTATTTTGTACTCGAGAAAAAAAAAAAAGGGGGGGGGGGGGTGATCAATCACAGCGCCGGCGTCCAAGTGTCAATCGCATGAGCTGTGCTTCAGCTTGCTGGAGGCAGACACACGTTCACGCACTCGTCAAAAACGTAAACGCAGGCACCGTATAGCATCATTTCCTGTACAGTGTGCCAGCAAAAGGCCTTTTGAAACTGATAAAAAAAATATATATATATTGGGCTAATGAGTCATGTTTCTTTTTGACCTTTTAGGGAGTGCGCACAGTGGCCGGTGACAGGAACTGCTGAGTCATCATCCAGGATAGCTAACAAGCACAGAGAAACTCAGGCAAGGGGACACCAAATATTTGGTCGGGGTGGGTTTAAAAAAAAATCGAATAATTGATATGGAACCGATTTTCCTTTTCGAGCCCAATATCGGTTCATAAAACCATTAATCGATTATTTAAATATAATTTTTTTTCCCCCATAAATTCTTAAGAAAATAGAAATTTAAAGGCAATTTTTTTTCCCGTATCTTACCGTTTTCTTAAAATTTACCGTTGAACCTGAATTTAAAAGTATTTTCTTAAATGTATGAAAGACCTGACTAATTGCACTTCAAAACAATTCAGAGTATTTTTAAGTTTATAGTTACAATTGTTAAATTAGAATTATGAAAATATTTTCACCCCATCCTTGCTGATGTCAATGTTTGTGATTAAAACACGTGCTAGTTTCATGAATAAATGTAATAATTTGACCAGTTACTGCCGTCGCAAAATTTACTTTGGAACTTAATTTACTTTTGAAGTTAATACTTGTGGAGTTTTTAAATCATATACTTGACATTTAACAAGAATTGGTGTTCCATAATTAATAAATATCGGATTGAAGTGAAGTGAATCAAATCAAATTGGGAAAAATCGAAATGAACTCTTGTGAATGGAAATCGAATTGATTGAGGAAATTGAAATCAATACACAGCCCTAGTATTTTGTAAACTCTACTGTAAATTATTCCAAGTTGTGAATTGAGCAAAATGATTCTCAACTTTGGAATCGTTGGAAAAAAAGATAAGAGAGACTGTTGATATTTTAAGAGGATGCTCAAAACACTTTTTTTTGTTTTGTTTGGCTTCTACTTGACTCTAATTTAGGCCTATTTTTATTTATCTTACCATACTTTATCTGCTACCTTCCTTTTATGATTGTCTTTTAGCTTGTCGTTTAATTTTGTCGCTTGCCGAAGTTCACACAGGTACACATCAGCTCTGCGCACGGGCAGACATGAGAAAAGGCGCACAGAAACATTAATACCTGCCCCGAGGATGTTCAATTGGATATTTCCGCGCCAAACATTCCTCTCAAAGTTTATTGCCCCCGTATTGCACTTCCTGCGTCGGGTGAGAAACGTGTCAAGCAGCCGTCCAAACACTTTCTCACGCTTCACCGGTGAAACCAAACAGATGACTCGCTCGCACTTGCTTTTTTACTGCGGATGCCAAAAAAACAAAACTGTGTGAATGACAGGAAGTGAAAGGATAATGTTCCTTTTACGCACCTTGGCAATCATAATATTCCCTAAGTCCTGGGTTCCGATCTCGGTTCTGGCAATATGCATGGAGGATTCTAAGCATTTTTTACGTTTTATTTTCTGAAAATCGCCGAAAACTTTACCTCTGACAGTTCTTTTGCAAAATGTCCAAGAATGAGTTGAGAGGCGCTCGGTATAGCCGAAGTGCTGTCAGACAGGAAGTTACTCAACTCGATGTCTCGGTTGCATTTTGGAAGAACAACGGACGACGACGAATGGCACAAATAACTGAGATGAGGCAAATCTCCGCCGTTTTGTTTGACCGTTCGCGTTTCCGCCGCACGCCAGCCTACGCTGTGTTTTACTATCTCATATTTAACATCCATCTTTGGGACCCCCCTCCCTCGGCACTGTGTTGTGTCACTTTAATACACCATAAAGTGGAGAAACATGAGTAATATTAGGCCGTATATCAAAGTGGCGAGGCAGCTCCCGCAGGCTGAGGTTTCGCCCGACTGTGTTGCGAGCGCCCAACATCTGTTGTAATTTCTCCCAAATTGAACTTTTATTGGCTGGTCATTAAAGCTGCCGCGATGGCGAAACCAGATGGCTTCTCGCTGACCTTACAACTGCTTCTCTCTTCTTCTTTTTTTTTCTCCCTTTTTATGACTTTGGTGAAAATTGAACCAAAGGAAGCCGTGCGCTTTATGAAATTAAGGCAATCATTCCCACATTCCTGAGACACGGCGGGGGGCCCACAGAGCGAGAGCGTAATGTGTGTGCCGGTCCACCGGGCTGATCTATTTATGTTCCAGAACCAATATGCAGAAAATATCAACCTAGTATTTCTTGCTTTTGCTCATATTTGGACTGGAGACTTGTACAACGGATACCATTACTCGACTTACTGCCTTGCTACTGACCTTTATTGTGCCACAGCGGTGAAATTCGACTTATACAGCAGCAAAAGTGGACAATGGGGCTTACAGTTATTTCCGATTCAAAGGAACAAGCAACCCTACGATGTTGTATTAGGGCCATGTATGTATGATTTTTTTTTTTTTCCAGGTTTAATATTCCGAGGAAAAACTTGCAATTTTGCCACACAAATTTGCAAGATTTTTTTTTTGCATATTTGTGACATTATAAAGTGGAAAATTTGCTTTACTTTACTACTTTTTGCCACACCACAATTTGCCACACAAATTTACGAGAAGCCCCCCCCCAAAAAAACAAACTTACGACAAATACACAGCGTAGCTAGTCTAATGTGAGGTTTTGTTGGTGGTTAATAGAACACAGTTAATAAAACAAAAAGGCAGGATAGAGTTGGATTTACTCTTAATTTAAACCTTACTCGTGCGACAACACTTCCTGATCCCCTATCAGCTGACTAACGCGAACGAATCAGAAGCTAGCATACTCTAGGTAAATGCTAAACTGTCAAAAGATGGATATTACATATCCATCTGGTACATCTCTACAGTAATTTGGTCGGGAAAAGGCGGGACATTCTGTACAATAATTCGAGCTGATTGGACGATGCGACATTCTACACGTTTGTTTTAACCAATCACCGACATGGGTGAAAATTTTACATCTGACCAGCTAGAAATGCACGAAGCGCCCCTCGCTGTTCAACATTCAACAAGTGAGTCATTCTGCGAGAACACAATTCATTGTAGCGTCCATTCGTCCATGTTGGGTTTGTTTGTTAGCCCCGGCGTCCGCGCTGGCTTCCTGGTTTCGTCACAGATCCATATCCCGCCCCCCAAACACAATGTCGCTCTGTGATTGGTCCGAACAACCATCAGTTATCAGCGGGAGCGGTACAAGATGTATTCTTCTGAGTTTGTGAACTCACAAATACGGTTAGGTTAGGTAAATGCGAGTGAATGACGGAGAGCAGCAGATTTGACACATCAACTTAGCTGCTTGTACAAAGAAAAAAAAAAAAAATCTATGAATATTTCTGTCTATTTCTCGTAAGTTTCTGAAGTTTTTTTTTGTGAGTTTTTTCTCAGAATATTACCCCCCAGAAAAATATATATATATATATACACGTGGCCCCAATATGTTGTACAATCTTCTTTATTGCAGAAATCAATGACCTCTGTTTTGTTTTACTTTAGATGAAGGATTGAGCGACATTTGTGCTTTTTTCCCCCCCAGCGTTTTGTGTTAAAAAGCCGAACATATAACGTTACATTCACTTCCCCTCGCGTTTATATGCTCTCGCTCTCACTTTGCCGAGTCACTGGCATGCCAATCGGCCTACTAACGATTATGTGACCTTGACACGACATGCTTAAGCTTTAAACCTGTGGCGCCTTTACACACTATAATCACATAACAAAGCGTGCGTCTTAGCACTTTAAACGCATCTCGGGGAACAAACGTGACGCATCGTTTGTCGAGCGAGCCGCCAGCTGCCGGGATGATGGACAGATGGCGATCGGAGGAAGAGCGAGACAATGGCGGCTTTTATTTCTCCTGCGCGCATTCCACCGTCGGCCTGCGCGCCCCGCGCCGACTCGTTCAAGCGTCTGGGTCGCGCGGTACTTCCCCGGCCGGCCGGGCTTGCCGTCATTTTGTACACGACTTCTGGAAAACATGTCAAGTGTGCGAGGCAACTCTGGCGGAACAGATTTCCTCTGCAGCATCACTTCAAAGGTGCTATTGTGATGATGATGATGATGATGATGATGACGATGACATGTTTTTAACTGCAATCAACTCTTATTTTGTGCTGACCTTTTGAGCCTGAAGGTCACTGATAAGTTGTATCTTCGTTGTTTCTTTTACATTTATTCACATAGTTGATTAGAATGTAATCAAGTACTTAAATATTTGACTTTAATTATATTCCACATTGAGTACATTTGCACTTTTTCTTAGATTCTTCCACAAATACTTCTATCTGTACTTTTACTTGAGTAAATATAATAATAATAATAATAATAATAATAATAATAATAATAATAATAATGACAATAATGATGATAATGATTATGGTGATAATAGTAATAATAATAATGATAATAACAATAATAATAATAATAATAATACATGGTGACAATAATAATAATGATGAAGATAATAATAATAATGAAGATAATAATAATGATAATAATGATGGTAATAGTACTAATAATGATAATAATAATAATGATAATAATAATAGTGATAATAGTAATAATGATGATAATAATAATAACAATAATGATGATAATAATAATAATTGCTTCATCCACCACTGTCCGAAGTTGGGCTGAGCAATCTAATCAAACTCAATTTTACATTGCAATATCGTAAAATAGGCTCAACTTCAGAAAACAGGTGAGCTGTGCTTGGTCGTTACCTGAGCCCAAAGCAACAATGATGTCACTTTCTTGACAGCAAGTGGCAAAATGGCCGCCCCCCTGAGATGGATAGAAACTAGCGGATTTTGCTTGCTTAAATCATATTCCACAAACACAATTATTGAAAGCAAGATGTTTTTTTTAAAGTAGTGATTTTTATAGATGCCATGATTCTGCCTGACAGTGACGCAAAATATGTAAGACCGTCATCAAAATGAGACCTGAAAATCAAAGCGCCATTGAAACTGTTCCACTCCAGTCCTATAGGTGGCAGTGATGTGCATTAAAAAGTTGTTGACAGCCAAAATAACTGTTGCTGTACACAAACTACACATACATTTAGAAAGCATGTAAAAACGTGAATTAAAACTCATGTTAATGCTAAAATATGTCAGCTGTCCACTAACTTTTTATGCTGACTCTTGCTAAAAGATGAGGATGATATTTTGTGAGGATTTCCTTATCTCCCTTTTCCTCTTATTTTCAGCTGAAAGTGATACCCCTCTGAGGATGTGCTCTTAGATGCCATGGCCAGATGGTACCGTAGCTCGGACCCCCCTTCTGCCCCCTTCCCCCCCAGTTGCCCTCATGTCTGCACGTCCACAGGTGCCGAGATGTTAGCCATCCTGTCGCCCCCCACTTCTGCTTCCTTGTGAGTCAGTGCTGGCGGGTCCAGCACACAGGCGCTCGTGTTACAGAATACACAGGCAGACAATGGGGCACATCCACGGGCGCGATTGGCCAAAAAAAAAAAAAAAACACGGCCAAGGGGCAGCGACACCCACGTCGAAATTATGACAGGCGCTGGACGACACTGTCAAATGTTTGCGTGCGTGCGAGCGAGCGAGCTGTTTTGGTAACCTCCAGTCGTGTTTGACATTTCCCCCACACGCACGCAGGTGATGGGCTCCAGGCTCTCCCTTTCAATTTGAATGCAAATTGACCAAGCGAGCAATCAGTCAAATCAATGTCAATTTAGTTGACAACTCTGAACAGCAAAATTCAATGATTTTATAGATTGAAAAGGAAAACATTATAAATCGGCGTCACTGAGGAAATGTTGTACCACTCCAGTCCTGTAGGAGGCGGTAATGAGCAATTTTGCCAACTATTACGCCACTACGTTAAAGTTCCACGCAGGTATGAGCTAAATGTACTGCATGTCTTTTTTTTGTGTAATCCTGCTAGTACTCATTCATTAACACAAATTTAAATGTATTTTTCTTTGAATGTATACTTTGTAGTAGTTTTTTTATCCCTCCATATCCTGCTTATCCTCATTGTACATATTGCAACACTTTTAGAGTGAAATATGGAAACTACAACACTTTTATAGCAAAGCACAGCAATATTTAACTTTCATTTCACAATTATACAAAAATTGTATATATTTTTTCAGGACTGATACCGATACAGATTATTAGTTATCAAGGAGGCTGATGTTCTATATTTTGAGACAATATTAATTTTCACTTAAAGGTAAAATATTGCCATTGAAATAAAAAAAAAATAATAATAAAAAATAAAACAACTCCAACAACTAATAACTTTGTTGTTTAATAGACATCTTTTGTTTCAAAATTCTAACACAAAGTTATGGCACCTCTCGGGGTCATGAGCATGTCTTAAAAATTAAATCAAAATGTATACACTATTATGGCAAATTATAGATATTATATAGCACTTTTACTGAACAATGCAGCATACTCAGTTACACTAACCACGTTTACCATACTACAAATACTGTATAATTACAGCACTTCTATAGCCTTAAGTGTTTATTATATTAATTATTTCCATGACAGATATTCATCACTCCCCCTCCCAATATCAGGATTAAAAAACAAACAAACAAAAACCATCCACACAAACACACAAGAGACCTTTTGATCGCGTCGTTTGCGCCTCCATTCCATTGCATTGCACGTACGCGCACGCGCACATCGCTGGCACTTATTTCGCACAAACTAACAAACTAACAAACAAATCTTTCTTATCTGACGTGTGGCCGGAGAGCTTCTTGCTTGTGTCAACAAGCATGCCGAAGAGCTCTTAACCAAACAAAGATTCCAAACAAAGATTGGAGAAGAAAGTGTGGTGAGGAGGATGAGGATGCGCGCGCACCAAGAGTGGGAGGAGCTGCTCGATAAGCGCGTGCATTTACTTAACGTGACTTTGCCGGCTTGGGCCAAAGCAAACACTCAAGCAGGCAGGCAGGCAGGCAGGCAGGCAGGCAGAGGATCGAAGGACGCTCGGCTGGAGGAGTGCGGTGGAAAACTGTCACTTTTACAGCTCGCAGCTCCCCACGGACACGCCGCCGCCGCCGCCGCCGTCGTTGTTGTTTGTTCAAGATCCTTTTTATGCACATGGATAATCGGATTTTCTCCCCACGACCTCGTCGCTCACAATGATGGTAAGCGCCCCAAAATGTCTCATTCAATTGTTTTCGTCAAGTTGACTCAATCGTAAACGTGACTAAATATTTCTACTTTTACTTGGAGTCACACCTCCAATTTGTGGCAATTAACATGCAATCCGATTACCCTTTAATTGCGGAATTTTTATGCAAACTACACACATTATTATTATGACAATTGCGTCATAAAACACTTTTAGTCCACTGTAATGGTATTTAAAAACAATGAAACAACAATGACATCATTAATATTAATGCCTTTTAGTTTAACCGTCGTAAAATCTGAATGTCCAAAAAAAATCATATTTATTAATTCACAGTTTAAAAAAAAAAATACAAAAAAAACATGCAAGCAACTTGATCCGTCAAAACGTTGCATGTAACAGCCGCGTACTATCCGTATTTCCATTGTTTATTTTATTTTTTAACAATCCATGCTGAAAATATGTTACATTTCCATTTTAATGCGTCTTTGGGTCCCTTGAAAAAAAAATGGAAGGAAAAAAATGAATTATAATTTTTCAGTGTTTCTTTTGGTCCCTTGAAAATAATTGAAATTAATTATCATTTTAATAAAAAAAAAATGTATATATGTTGACATAAACTCATTTAATCATGTTAAGATTTTGTCTGAAGCTCCTGCTCCTCCTTCGTATACGCACACACCAAAGTATTTTGTATTTAGTTTTGATAAAGTGCAGACCTCCCCCCTAATAATTCTGTCAGTATCAGGGGGGGTGTAAATTTGGGCCCATGGGCTCCGTACGACCCACCACAGCATCCTGATCCACAAATCAAATAAAGTCCAAATATATATATATATATATATATATATTTTTTTTTTTCATCACTCAGCCTCCTCGCTGGTGGATGGGGACCCTCATTAACTCGATTAGGGGGAGCCTCACCTCACGAATCATTTTCATATCACGACTCGCCGGTAGCTCGCTTGCTCTGTTATGACACAATCACCAGAATGACATGTTCATTAATTTGGTGGTCATTTTTCATGGTTGATGTTGTATTTAGTCATTTGATTTCCTTATTTTACTGCACGTGAGAGACCTTTTGTTGTTATGAACGTCAGAAGTTTTTTTTTTAAATTTATTATTTAATAGGATCTTTGATAGGAGAGCGCTGTTTTCCGACAGTAAAATCAGATGCTATCTTGATATTCAATTTTTTTTTTTTTAAACAACTCCGGTATTGATATTCCATGTTAAGCATTGTACAACAAAAAGCTGGCATATCCATTTTTTTTTAAAAATTTAATAAAAAAAATAAAAAATAAATTGGAAAAAAAAAACTCACAAAATTTGGTGCACTATAGCAGTAGAGCTGTCTAAATGAATCGATTTAGTTAGTTGGTTGGGTTTATTGAACATCTAAACACACAAATAAAAGTTGAAGTTTAAAAAAGAAAAAAGAAAAAAAAAAAAAAACGGCAATAGTATAACAATTTAAATGTTCAAAAGGAGTAAGAAGTACCAAAGCTTATCTAGTCCTTCTCCCTAATACTTCTATCATGATCAAATAAGTTGTTCTTACTAACATAAAAAATATAAAATAAACAGAACATGTTTATCTTAAGTGTACAGATATATTAGTGTGAGTTATAAGTCTTTATCCATTACATATAGGCAAAGAAGAGAGAGCCCTACAAAAACAATAAATTCCCAAACATTTAATATTGAACATATAGACATAGATATATATATATGTCGAGTAATCGATTATCAAATTAATTGACAGGTATTTTAATAATGAAGTAATTATTTGGATCTTTTTTTTTTTTTTCAAATTTAAAATGAATTGTCTAAATCTTCTGATTTCAGCATATCAACAGTAATTGTTGACTGATTTTTGTAGTCCTTCCTGCAAGAATTATCTTCTGTTCTGTGTCACATAGAAAGAACACAATCCAACCGTTTTGTTTTTTGTTTTGTTTTTATCACTATACAGTACAAATATGAAGTACGAAATAAACACCAATCTGTGGTTAATAATCAGTAATCAGGGGCAAAACACGTTTTTTGTAATACACTTTACTGCAAAATTCAAATCAATCCGATTAGTCGATTCATCTATCAAATAATCGATAGATTAATCGATTCTAAAAGTATTCAGTCGTGACAGCAGGATGTACTCGTTGAATGGCTGACTTACAAGTAATTTTATTTTATTTTTTATATTTCTGCATACTGCGGTCAACTTCAAAACTAGTTGACATTTTGTGCACTTCTACTCCGACCATAATGAAGCACTTGATGTTTTAAGCAGTGCAATATGGAATGTCACTAGTATTCACTTGTCAACTAATGCCTAGTTTTTCCTCACTAGTAACATAGTCAATAAATCGTGGGCGCGATGTCAGACGGTAGCGTAAAATAGTTGACTTTACTTGTGATGCACAGTTGTGCTAGCGCCCCGAATTGTTTTCCTCGTGAGTACAAAGCGTGTACCCGTGCGTGGAGCTTCAACTCATGCAAAATAAAAGCTCAAGCGGATTTCCGTAAGCAGGTTGCAGTGTCGCATTCATCTCGCCGTGGCAGATGCGCCAAAAACATCGGAAATCACGCAAACACTGGAGGTGTTAGTACGCCGGCCGCTGTTTGATTTAGCGCTGCGGTTTGTCTCCTAATAACATCAGGCCTCGAGTTTATGGACTCTGCAGCTAAACCCCCCCAACCCACCTCACCTCGCCTCACCCCACAACCCTTCACGCTTCTTATTACTCGCCCTAATAAATTGTGAATAAGCCCCGACAAAAAAAAAAAAAAAAAGTCTGCCGCTGCTCTTGAGAATTCCCCATCCTGTAAGACATCCCGTCAAGCCCCTTTTGCAACCGCCCCCCCCCCCCCAAGAAAACAGCAATTTCATTCCAAAGCCCCCTGTAAGCCAACACTTTTGTGGAATGATAAATATTTTCATAGGGAGCTCGCTCTTCCTCATTTTCCTTCACATCTCACTTTGCAAATGTGACTCGCCGCGTCGAATGGGCGTGACTCGTTGGCGGCGCATCGCACGTGACCGATACGCCCGAGTCGCTGTTTCGCGCCATTTTGACTTATGAGATGGCGACGGGCAGCAAAAAAAGCGGCACAGGGTGAGATATGGAGACATTTTGCTTAAGACAGTTTGACCAGCAAAAAAGTTACTACTGTCACGATTGAACATTTTGACAATCAGTTCATCTATTGATTATTCAATCAAATAATCAACTAATCAGATTTAAAAAAAATAAATAAATCCCCCTAATTACTGTTTAACCAGTCATTGATGTTTATTTCATATTTATCATTCATAAAGCAATTTAAAAAAGAAAAAAAAGGGGGGTATTGATGTTGTACTATGTTACCAGTTCGCTCGTTGTTTTCTAAAATAAAAATAGATGTTTGCAAATGTCTTATTTTGATAAAACACAGAAGGTAATCAATCTTCTTTCAGGAAGGACGACAGAAATCAGGAAACAATTACTGTTGATATGTTGAAATCGAAGGATCGATTAATCGATTCATTTTGACAGCGTTAAACTAAAGTCTGTAACGCTCAATGTTACTTCCTTGACTTGTCTTGAGTGACGAGCGTGGTCATAGACTGAATTAAGCTCTTAAGTCAAGGCAAGTCCATCTTTACCGAGTCCCAAGTCAAGTCAGAGTCCCAAAGGTACGAGTCCAAGTCCAGATGAGATCAAGAGGGAACCTTAAAACGGAAAGAAAACGATTTTCACAAGAACAAAAATGATAGAAATTTGCCTCCTAAATGACCTTAACACATTCACTCCCAGCCATTTTTTTTTTTAACTGAATTTTGACTTTTGCAAGGCCCATATAATATTGTGTTCTATTTCTATCAAAACATGGAGCCTACCGAAAGAAAGATTGAAGTCTCTTCTTTCATCAGTGGAAAAAAGTACATTTATATGTGTTTCTGTTTTGTAGCAATTAGCATTAGAATAAAGGTCAGTTTCGGCAATATTCACATTCCTGGTGAAAACATTGACAAAAAGAGCTTGTTGCAACATGTCCATAGCTGATCTCTTATACTCTGCTGACACCATGTCAGAAGCTGCATCAAAGCCTCGCATAAAAAAATAAAAAGTAAAAAACGTCTAGACATGTTTTTGGGAGGGAAGGACAAAATATTTTAAAACGTTTTTACACGTTTTTGGGATTGAATGAGAGAAAATAATTGTTTTCCTTATATAGAATCTGCACGTTGCTTCATGTTTGTTTGTTTTTTTTGTTTTCGAAAACGTGCCAAATTCCAGTTCTGGTTGATAAAACCAACTTTTGACGTGACTGAAAGAAAAAAAGAACCAATCCGATGGCTTCCTGCCCGGTAGCCATGGTTACCGGGTGGCTCATGTCAATCGTCTCGTCGATTTTAGTCATCTGAGAAACTTTATTTCAAGTTTGTTTTGAAGGAGGACTTTCAATTTCAGATTTGAAAGCATAGCTGGACTCGGTTGAGTCGATCGAAGTATTTTGCAAAATAGTGTAGTTTTGGAACACTTCTTTCTCTTCCATGTAACGCGTCGAGAGCGATTCCCAACACCGTGTGAAAGGCGTCGTCGAGAGATCAGATGTCAGCCACAGTGCACTTTGATTCATGTCGCGTATTAAAGTAAGCAGGGTTGATTCTGTCAAAGTGGGAAATGATACACAGCTATTGGAGTTAAGATCATATTTTGGACAAGCATAAATGGGTGCTGCTGGTTTTTGTTTTGTTTTTTTCTTCTTTTTATTCTGTAGCCGTTTCTCAGTTACCGCCTAGGTCGCATCACTACTAGTGTTAATTCGTTAACGAAAACTATCCATCCATCCAGCCATCCAGCCATTTTCTTAACCGCTTACTCCTCCTCACAATGGTCGCGGGGGGTGCTGGAGCCTATCCCAGCTGGCCTCGGGCAGTAGGCGGGGGTACACCCTGAAATGGTTGCCAGCCAACCGCAGGGCTATTATATTTATATTTAATAATATTATTTTTATTGTTATAATGTTATGAATTATTAATTTTGTATTTTTAAAAATGTATTAAAAAAAATAAAAAAAAAATAAAAAAAAAATAAAAAAAATAAATAAATAATTTTATGATTATTTATGCTTATTATTTCTTTTTTATTATTATTTATTTATTTATTGATTATTTATTGTATTATTTAATGTATTATTATTATTATTATTAATTAATTAATTTATATATATTTTTTTGAATTAGTTTTATCATAGATTATCGTGGAACCTTGGCTAACAACAAGCTTCTGTTTAAAAACAATGAATTAGTATTCATGTCTTTAAAACGTTGACTGTTGACGAGCCGTGCTGTCATCAGACGACAGCTGTCCCTCCGATTCATGACGCCACACACGTCGCAGCAACGTCTTGGCTAGCAACTTTTTTTCTTTTTTTTTTTCTCCCCACACACATGCACCGATAATAATCTTGACTTTCCACTGAAATGTAAGAAGAGGCTGCGGCCGTGGCGCTATTTTGTTAGGTGTCTGAATTTTGCTTCAGCGTTTTTTTTCCCACCTTTTTTTTTTTTTCCCCCTTCTTGTATTTTATAGCCTCTCCCTTATGCATATACGCATGTATAATTATCAAATGTCGCTACAGCAGTTTGCTCTGGTGATAAATTATTACTGTCATATGCATAAAAGTCATTCCAATTTGAGTTCTTGACGGGTCAGTAAAGTACTCTACGGCTCCTCTAGGCGGCGCTCTACAAATGAACGCACCTCAATTAGAAGTATAGAAAACCATATGTTGCATTTAAAGGAATACTTGAATCATTGAGCCATTTTCAGCAGTAAAAAAAAATATTTTGTTTTGTTTTAACATTCAAAAAATATTTGGAACCATAATGCTGTTTTTTTTTTATTTAAATTTTATTTTATTTTTATCCATCATTATTACATAAAAAAAAAAAACACATTTTATATGACCCCATCCAATTATTATTATTTTTATTTTTTTTTAACTTGTGTAAAACAATTTGCCTTGCGTGTGAACGGTGCTGCACACATGACAGTAACTTGCATTGCCGAAAATGACGTCATTCAGAAGTGTGCAAAGAGATAAAGCAGGAGCATTGTCAAATAAAGAGCTCATTTGGGGGCTGCAGGAGTTTAGCCAAGTGGAGATGAGGGTGCGGGGAGGCCACCATGTCATTGAGGTAAAGTTACACGACACGGGGGGGGGGGGCTGTGTGCAGCAGGTTGACCCCCCCCCCCCCCCCCCCCATTGGACGCCTCTTTCCGAGATCCTCGGCATCTGTCGGCCCCTCTCCAGCAGGTTGCTCAACTTTTTTCCCCTCATTCGCGAGTTCTTGTCAACAAACTCGGCGGCTGACACGCTGCCAGACAGTTGCAAGGCACTGGAATGTGGAATGTGATCATTTTAAGGAGATTTTGTGCGAAATGTGGCAATGAGCTGCTCTGTGACATTTTTGGGTGCAGCAATTCAACATAAATAAACAAATAAATAGTCACATCACAAACTTTACCCAAAAAAAGTCTCAACTTTTGTTTCCTGCGCATGCTTAGAGGACAGTGGCACGGCAAAATAAGACTAATCGGTGCTTAACTCATTCGCTCACGGCCATTTTCGCTCAAGCAACCCCCTTCGTTCCTGGCTGTTTTACTGGATTTTGACGGAGTTTCGCAAGAATATTGTGTTCTATTGCTATAAAAACATGATGGAACCTACCAAAAGAAAGATGAATCTCTTCCTTCTTCAGGAAAAAAAAAATCTGTTTCCGTTTTGCAGCAATTAGCATAAGAATATAGTTAGGTTTCATCATTATTCACATTCCTGTTGAAAACAATGGCAAAAAGAGCTTGTCGCAACATGGCCCTGGCTGATCTCTTATACTCTGCTGCCACCTGCTGGCCGTTTTTCTAATAACTACCATTGCTTTAAGCCATCTCTTCATGTCAGCAGCTGCATGAAAGCCTTCTGTATGCTCTAGCATTAAAATAAATAAATAAATAAAACGTATAAATACGTTTTAGGCAGTGAAGGACAAAGTATTAAAAGACATATTTAAGTTTAATAATTAAATTTCTCTTAAAAAAACAAAACCATATTTACATGTTTTGGGGTTTGAATGAGTTCATTTTTGTGACATTTGCAATAAGAAATAGTATTATTGCTCATTTTCCTTGCTGGCAAATGATTTCCAGAGGGAGCCCCACTTCACCTTGTGTTTATGAAACATGCTAAAACGAGCTTATGAGACGTAAGTCAAGCTGTTCGACTCGGTTAAGGTGGAAAAACAATATCCATAAAGTGACAAAGCAAAACTTAATTCCTATTATTATGATATCTACATTTCTAAATCTTTTTTTTTTTTTGTAATAGGTTGTCACATTTGATTTCACTTGAAAAATGTTGTATCTTTCTAAACTTAAAGGGATACTTTACTTGTTTAGCCATTTTTGGCAGTCAAACATTAATATTTTGCCTATAATAAATTTTATATTTTCATTATTTTTCATGTCCAATTAGTACCTTTAAAAACACATTTTGCAACTTGCTGTCGACTGAAAATGACATCACAAGGACTCAGGTAGACAATCACAGCTCACCTGTTTTCTAGGTTTGGTCATGTGACATTCACAAGCTGAGCTGTGATTGGTTACCTGAGCCCGTGTGATGTCATTTTCATATACACTTAATACATTTAAAACGTAATTTTTCTACTTGCTGTTGACTGATGATGACATCACCTGTGCTGAGGAAGTCGGTAACGACCAATCATGGCTCAGTTTACTGACCAAACCCAGAAAGCAGGTGAGCCATGATTGACCGTTACCGACTTCCTCAGCACAGGTGATGTCATCATCAGTCGACAGCAAGTAGAACAATTACTTTTTAAAGGTATTAATTGTACATAAAAAAATAATAATGAAGTTATCAAATTCATTCTGAACAAAATATTCACTTTTCATTGCGGAAAATTGTTCAATGAGTCAAGTATCACTTTAAAAATTGTAATCAACCAACACCCCTAATATATCTTCACATTCTGCCTTATAAGCGCCCCATCCCAGCACAATCATGTGACGTAACCTACGAGGCAAAAAAAAATTAAAAAATCCCCATGTAGGAATCCGTGGGTTGAGCAGAAACGCGAGTCTCAGGTGAAGCATTTGCGGGACTTGACCTCGTGACCCCTCCCGCCCCTCCCCACGCGACCTCCACTCCACCTCGCCGCCGCCCTGCTGGGTTTGTTTTATCTTCAGTTTCGTCCACAACTCGGTCGCGCTTTCACTCTCATCCTGACTCGGGCGTATGCGCCGGCCGTTCCCGAGTTTCTCGCGGGACCCGCCCCTTAAACCAGGAAGTGCCTGGATGCAGACGTCCCTTTCACGTTGGATGTCTGGGAAGTGGAACCTTCCCAGGATTATTCTTGAGCGTTGACGACGTGTGCCGTCTTCGGTTGACACTTCAACAATTCACCTTTTCATTTTTTTTTTCTTTTTCTGTTCCTGAAAAACTCGCCTTGCATGTTTATCTGTCTTCTTTCATTCCAGATTTTTTTTGCCCATATGTGACATTTCCCCCCCCCCTAAATCTGACCTATGCCTCTTTTGTATGCCGATTTATAAATCAGATATCACGAAAAACTGATCAAATGAAACATTTCTATCAGCGAAGGCTCTCAACAACAAATCATTCATAACATTTTGATATATTTGTGCAATAAACAAAAGACAAAGTACGTGGCTGCACAACTCACGTGAATGTTTTCAAATTTACAATGCTGCTATTTTGGATGCGGATTGCAGGATTAAATATAGCATTTCCCCCTTCCATTGAGTTTGAATTCTCGTAAGTGACGCAGCTAAGCTGCTTTTGCCCGTGCAGGCGTTTTGCACCTCGCTTGGCAGCGTGACAATCAACAACTCGTGCTACTCGTAACTGATTGTGCCATGAGCGGACCGGTACGACTGCCAATTGTTATTCACGTGCCGACGGTGGTTTGCTTTCTGTTTTGTTTGCTCGTGGCGACAGGAGAGCTGAGGACGCGACAGAACCCGACTGGATCCGTGCTAACAGGAGGAAAAAAAAAAAAGCGGACCGGGCTCTCGCTTCACAAACAGGTGAGGTCTCGCTTGATAATTTGGAGGTTGCAATAGGAGACCATTTTGGATGGTATTAACGCGCAGTATAGTAGAACCATTGGGACTCTTTTTGCCTTTGTCACAAGGTACCCAAAAAAAAAAAAAAAAAAAACATTATCAGGTAGGGCTGTGCAATTAATCGAAATTCAATTACAATTTCTATTATTACACTCCACAATTACAAAATCATCATAATGGTAAGAAAAAAAAAAATCCTAATTTTTGAGTTGTTTAAATTCATATATTTGCAACGTTTTTTCAATTTTAAAACAACTAATTTAATACATTTTATTTCATCCAAAGGTTGCATAATTATGGTGTTTAAAAGTATTTTATTCGTCTTAATATTTGTTAATATTTGTTTTTTACGTTGACCAAAAAATAAATGATCATCCTACTGCACAGTGCACACTCCAACTTCAATTTTTTGCCAACATAAATGAATAAATAATATTATAAATAAATTTTGGTCCAAAAGGAACTTACGGAATTATCGTGTTTCAATTTTTATTATTTTTTTTCAAATTGATCTTAATATTTTTAAATGCGAAAACATTTTCTCGTTTTGTACAAAACAACATAAATTGATTTAAATAATATTGAAAAGGTGCCCCAATTTTTTTGGTGGATAATTTTCCTAACCAGCC
Source organism: Festucalex cinctus (assembly GCF_051991245.1). Lineage (NCBI taxonomy): Eukaryota > Metazoa > Chordata > Actinopteri > Syngnathiformes > Syngnathidae > Festucalex > Festucalex cinctus. The sequence continues at coordinate 27,497,438 of NC_135418.1, read as the reverse complement.
ATTATTTTTTAATATTATTTTATCAGGCCTTCGCTATAATACCTAAAAAAAATTAAGTTCAGCAAACATTTTTTTTTACAAACTCAATAAATGTAATTAATTGTATTATTTTCTATTATCTTATTAATTAATTTATTTGTTTGTTTGTTTATTTGAATCATTGAATACTTAAATTAAAAAAAAAAAACATTCTCAACGAGTGAGATTTCTGTTTTATCAATTATGGAGTACAAGACTGCCAAAGATTTTCTTAATTATTATTCTTTAGAAAAATGACTTTGCTGTTTTAGGGGTTCCCAACATGCCCTCCAAAATTCACTCAGTCGTGGCCCCTTGAAAATTTTGAAAAATTTACTCCCCATCACAAATTTCATCACATGAAAAAGTTTCTGTGACCCCTGCCAGAAAGTGCAAGAGGAGGTTGGCCAATTTGTTTGGAGGCTGCCAAATGTCAGAATCAGACTTCCACTGAAATTGGCAAAGGTTCTTTTTAATGTGGATGGAGCATGTTGGCAAAGTTTGATGGCCATTTTGAGGATTCACCGTCAAATCGAGTGCATCGCGAATTCATTACTTGCCAACTTCAATTACGACAGTATCTTTTTGCCTTTCTTCTCCTCCAGCTTCATTTTATGGGGGACGGCATCATGGCGGCGTACGGACAGACGCAGTACAGCCCCACCCTCCAAGCTGCCGGACCCTACACCCCTTACACGCATCACACGCAAGGTTACAGCGTGCCGTCCTACAGTGAGTACCGTACACACAAAAATTGCCCCTTGGTTCTCAGAAAAATAACAAAACAACTCTCTACTTATCATAATTTTCAGAATGTTTACTTTATATCCGAGCAAGGAGAATTTTGGCTTTGAACTACAGCAATCCGCCCTCCATGACAGTTGTTGCGCTTCAGATAGGGTTGGGACTGGGGTAAAGAAAAATAAAAGTTAAAAAAAAAAAAAAAAAAAAAATTGTCTGGGCATTTTTGGCTTCGATCTGGGCTCTCATAAAGGAATGTTATTTGAAGGAATATATTTTAATATTACCCCGGCCTGCTATAGTTCCATTTTATGAACAGGTAATTTGGTAAAATAAAATAAAAAAAATAATAAATAAAATATTTACATAATTGGAATTTCATGGGAAAAAAATGGTGCAACATCCTGAAAAATGTACCCCCTTATTTATTACATTTATTTATGTAAACATGCGTAAACTGAGTACTATGTTTTAATCATTTGTGGCCATTTTAAAATATATTATTTTTCACAATTTTAGTTTTCCTGATTATGGCTAAAAAGGTGCCCAGTGACTTATTTGGCCGTCCGGCATGGTTCACCTCCGCTAAAAAAGAACTTGAGCGGCTTTGTTAGCATCAGCAGTTTAACCGCCGCATTTGTGAGTTATTACTGTAGTTATTTTTACTACTCAACTCAACTTATATAGCGCTTTTGCAACAGCTGCAGCTGTAACAAAGCACCTTACAAAGCACATGACATAAAACGTTAACAGTAGGCCAGTTTCTACCACTGCTAGTATGCTAGCTAGAGGGCCTATGCCTAAAACACAAACGGCCATCTCCCCTGGAAATCACAATTGACAAAATGAACTTTGTGTCATTATTTCAATTTCCAAGAAGGTGATGCTACGGACAAGCCCGCCACACGTCTTACAGACTGGGTGAGCCTGTTAGCTCATCTGTTAGCTGGCGGCTAGCTAGATAGCTAGCTAGCTAGATTGCTAGTGAGTGCCTGTCGTTGTGGCATGGGAAGCCCAGAGACAACCCAACAGGATACATTCCAGCCACCGGAAAGGTTTTAAACATATATTTACGTCGCTCAAAAATTAAAAAAGTTGCTAATGGCTAGTAGCATCCATTATTGTGGTTCATTCAGTGAAGACTGCTACAGCTTTTGTTTGCTCACCATTCTCAAGCCACATTTTTCAATACTTGTCGATTTGTCATTCAAATTAGCATGGTTGTTAACAACACTCGTCTCTGCGGTGTGTGAAATTTACAAGGCATTTTTATTTTCACTGTACAGGGACTTTTAATGTTAAAATGCAGCATGTAGTCTTCTGAATTGCCTTCAGCACTCAACAGGATGTCATCGAGTTCTCATTTTATGTATGTATGTGTGTGTTTGTGACATGTGTTTTTGTGTACAGACATCAAGACAGAGGATGGCCTGAGCCACTCGCCAGGCCAGACGGGCCTTTTGGGTTACTCCAACTTCAGCAGCGCCCCCGCCAGTCAGAGCCTCTACGGCTACTCGCACGCACACGGTGAGCTCCGGATCACTCAAACTGGGAGTCAACACAAAAGATTTATTTCAATGAATATGTTGTATGTCCCCACTAATCTCAACATGGCGTTCTGATTGAGTTTGCATTTGTTTTCATCCAGCTTTAGGGGGCGGCCATTTTGCCACGACTGAAAATGACGTAACAGTTTGCTCAGGGCTCAACAATCACCTGATTTCTTATTTGGTCATGTGACGTACGCATGCTGAGCCGTGATTGGTCATCACCTGAGCCCTGAACAACTGTGATGTCATTTTCAGTCGACAGCAAGTGGCAAAATGGCCGCCCCCAGAGATGAACGTTTAGACTGGTTGGGCTGCATAGAACATATTGTTGCAAATATTTTTGGTGTGTTGACTTCCTCTTTGACTATTAGCGTGTTTGCCGTCATTAAGCAGTGTTTCCCAAATTTTGTTTCGCTAGTCTCGTCTGAATTTACTCACAAATGGACTGTCAAGTGTGAAATTTGTGCCTGTTTGGTTGTACGCAAAGATCTAATTTTGTTGTACGACTGGCAACGTGGATAAACAGGTTAATCGTAACATTTGCCATCCAGCGGATAGATAGCGGAAGCTAAAATTCTGTTTAGGATTACGATTTGTGGAATATTTAGTGTCGAAATGATTAATATAGAAAACGAAGTAAAAGGTTTCCACATCCTCATTTAACTGGTCAATATCGTGATATTGTGATATTAAAACTGCCTCAATATCGTCGTCGTCATGTTCACAATATTTAAAAGGAACACATCTGTTAAAAAAGTCAGGTTGATTTCCATTTGTGCAGTTCTAGCACCCTCTAGTGGCTAGTTTATTAGTGCAATTTAATTTTCATTAGGGATGTTTTGGCCTTCTATGTATATTAAAATCTATGCTAATGGTCAGATGACGGGGAACCTAATTTGCTTGCGAAGCGATCAACGTGTGCTTGCATTAGCAAGTAAGTGCCTCAATATTGTTTTTATGTACAAAAGCACAATATTTTTATTTTTTTATTTTTTTTTTTCTCCAACATTGTGATCTTTTTTAAATATCGCCAACCGCCCCCACAATATCGTGATAATTATCGTATCGTGATGTTTGGATATCGTTACATCCCTAATGAGTAAGGCACATGGTTCTTTTAAAAAAAAATGATTATTAGTTGTTTTTTTTTTAAATTACAAAAAATAAAAAATAAGTCACACGTGGTGATCTTGCTGACCATCTTTGCTTTTGGAAAAGGGGTCCGTCTCCCTCCTCACCTCTCGTCTGGTTTTTTGTGTGACCTCCTTCTCCTCCTCCGCCTCGCCCCCCCCCCCCCCCCCCCCCCCCCCCCCCCCCCCCACACCACCACATACACACACACACACCTGTTCCCCATTAGCTGCGGTCTGGACTCTTGGCGTCAAACGTCTCCACGTCCCCCTCCCGAGCCCACCTCCTCCTTTCTCAGGGTCAACCCACGCCACCATACCCCCCCCGCCCCTTTTTTTCCCCACTCAGGCCAACAGCACAGCAGGCTGAAGGAAAAAGCGAGAAAACAGACAGATGGGCGGACAGAGAGACGGAGACGACTGGAAATACAAAAGAGCTGCAAGAAGGCCCCAATCAAAATGTCGGCCGCACACGTCCTGGTCGCCGAGACCTTTGAAAGCAGCGTGAAATTGACCTTGTGTGTGTGACGGGGGTCGAGGCTAAAGTGCGTTTTTACGAGGGGCTGAGGGGATTTAACGACCCCCACGCTATGAATGAGATGCAACAAAAGCGACACGATAAAATAGGGAGACGATAGTACTTTTATTCCTTTTTGAATTAGATTGATTACTGTATAGTGAGATATTGGTCAGGTTATTACAAAATTTGTGTTAATTTGAAGTTCCTTTAATGCCACTATTTTTTTTTAAGTAGCAGTAATAAATGTAATAATAATGCATATAAATGTGCAAGTTACTTCCTAAATATTAGATAGCTCTAAATATGAAAAGAAAATTGCACTGTCACCGTCTTACAAATACACTTATGCCATCTAGTGGCAGAAGAAATGACCAGCACAAATCAATATCACACTAATTTTTTTTTACATTACAGTACATCTTTTAAATTTAACTCAATTTTATGAATTATTATGTTATGTTATATTATATTATGTTTTATATATATATATATATATATATATATATATATATATATATATATATAATCGTTATGTGCGTGAACCCCACTTCAAATCATTTTCAACAGTGATGTCGACAATCGATTTCCAGCCGTGATGTCCCGGCGCGGCTTTTTTGTGCTTGCAAAACAAAGCCAGCTGGTGTCATAAATCGTCATGAGCGAGCCGCTGCCTGCTTCCCAAACAAGCTCTCCGTGTGAATTTGCACACCTCACATCACAACACGCTTCGTACACAAACAGGGGGGCAGGGCGTTCGCTGGAGCGAAAATGTGGGAATTCTTTCCATGTGCGGGAGCTGATAAGATTACAAGCGATATAACGATCCGTCAAACGGGACAGAGTTGCGGAGGGAAATGAGCTCGCAGGTAGACGCCGTTCCTGCCCCGACTTGATTGGAGAAGCACCTGCGTTTGTTGTTGCGTGTCAAACGTAAATCAGTGAAGAGGCGCCAATAAACTTCCTGTGCGGTGTTTCCCCACACACGATCAATGTAATAAATCTCAAATTCATTATTGCCGATCACAATCTCCATCTGTTGAGATGACGAGCTGAGAGTTTGTTTGAACTTTGGGCTTCTGTTGGTTTTTCAGGCGCAGGCATTTCCTCGGGCATTTTTCAAGGCGGACACGCCATCTCCACGTCCACGCCGTTCAATCCCGCGCAGCAAGTGAGTGCGGCCTCCATACAATAAATTCTGAATTATCATTTTTCAAAATGAAGACTTGGATTATGCTTTGAAATCACACTTTGTGTATATATATGATCTTATTGTGGAAATGCTGAAGCATTCCCACATATTGTGATTTTTATTCTGCACGTAATAACTCCCATATAATACTTCCAATTTCCATTGTTCAAATTTCAACGAGCTTCAAAAATTCACGCCTCCCGAGTTATAAATCGTCTGATTCCACATTACTTTCAGTATGTGCTAAATTTAATGTTTCATATCAACTTTTCCCCATTCATTTTCAATGGGACAGACGTTGAACTTCCCACCCAATTTCTCCAGAAATTGCACTTAGTCTAGTTATAAAATTAAAATTGTTATATTTTGAAACCATATTGCACAACACATTTAATTTCATAATTTATCACTCAATTGACTTCACAAGCATTCCACATGCATTCAAATCTTAGCGTTCAGCTTTCAGCATTTCTCCAGAAATTGCACTTAGTTATGTCATTAAAATTGTCATATTTTGAAAACATATTACACGACACATTTAATGAATGGGAGGTTTTAATTTGATGGAAAGCACTTTCTAACATCAACAAAAAAAAAGCTTGGTTGATATCAAATCTAACTGAATTTGTAATTGTAATTCTGTGCCCATATCTCCCACTCCTATACTTTTGATATTTACATATAGTACATATTTAAACAGCAAAATAACCTTGTTGGTGCCAAAAAATTTTATCATAAAGTTCCTTATAACTTAAAAATATTGTGACATAATGGTTTGCCTTAATTAGCAACTAATTCTCATATTTACTCATCTTAATATTTACTCATTTAAAAAACAAACATTCCGCTTTCTAGACCAGATAACCTGGATAGAACCTGGTTACTATCAAAAATATTCTTGCCCTTTTTTTCCAAATACAAAATGTTGTGATATAATTCTGACACTCTGCCCAATAATCATATTTATTGATTGTGAGGTCCTCGATTTAATGGAAAGTTATTTTCAGAAGCCTTAAATTTGGCTACCTAAAACATGTTGTTACTTTGATTAGTATCAAAATATTATTGCAAAATGTCTTAAAAATCAAAAATATCATGATATGATTTTGTCGCCTCCTCCTAACGATCACTTTCTACTTCTTTGTAGGAGTTTTCATCGTATTCCAGCTACAGTCAGAGTCAGTATTCGCCGTATTACAACTCGCATCACTACAACAGCCCGTACCTGAACGGCAGCAACATCAGCCCCGCCTCCATCGGCACGCCGTTAGCCTATCAGCACCCGGAGCACCCCGTCATGCTGTCCAATCACAGCCCAGACTCTCACACGGGTACGTTTGCTGCTTATGCACAATCCACACACATCGGGTGGAATTTCCAGATGAACATGAGACGGTCAAATGAAGTTTTTGTGATTTTGACATTTTCACGAAAGAGCGCAATACGAATGTTAACTTTTTGGAGATGCTGTTCGGTGCATCGCAACAGAAAGGGACTGATTAGCGTATTTTGTGTCTTAGGCGAGTATCACCAACCGCCAAGTCCTCCCACGCCGGGTAAAGAGGAGGGGGAAAGGGGCACGGTGCCCATGAGAAGGGGGTCCGACGGGAAGTTGAGGGGGAGGAAGAAAGTCAGTGACCCGACGCCACCTTTGGATGCTGACATTGAGGTAAACGTCGACCTACTGACCGACTTAACCTGCCATCTGGCCGGCCATCCGACCGTTCATCCAACTGCCCAGTCATCCGTCTGTCCGTCCGTCCATCCATCCATCCACCATCCGTCCATATCCGTCATCAATCCATTGATGTATTCATCTGTCATCCATCCATCCATCCCTATCATCCATCCATCCATCCATCCATCCATCCATTTATCTATCCATCATCCATCCATCCCTATCATCCATCCATCCATCCATATCCACCATCCGTCCATATCCGTCATCCATCCATTTATCTATTCATCTGTCATCCATCCATCCGTCCCTATCATCCATCCATCCATCCATCCATCCATCCATCCATTTATCTATCCATCATCCATCCATCCCTATCATCCATCCATCCATCCATATCCACCATCCGTCCATATCCGTCATCCATCCATTTATCTATCCATCTTTCATCCATCCATCCATCCGTCCATCCATCCGTCCATGCATATCCGTCATCCATCCATCCATCCCCACATCCATTCATATCCCCCATCCATCCATTTATCTATCCATCTTTCATCCATCCATCCGTCCATCCATCCATCCATGCATATCCGTCATCCATCCATTTATCTATTCATCTTTCATCCATCCATCCATCCGTCCATGCAGATCCGTCATCCATCCATTTATCTATTCATCTGTCATCCATTCATTGCTATCTGCCAGCCATCCATCCATATCGTACATCCATATCCCCATCCATCCATCCATCATCCATCCATCCATCCATATATCATCCATCCATCCATCCATCCATTATTCATCATCCATCCATCATCCATCTATCATCCATCCAATCATCCATCCATCCATCCATCCATCCATTATTCATCATCCATCCATCCATCCATCCATCCATTATTCATCATCCATCCATCCATCCATCCATTATTCATCATCCATCCATCCATCCATCCATTATTCATCATCCATCCATCTATCATCCATCCATCATCCATCCATCCATATATCATCCATCAATCATCCATCCATCACCCATCCATCCATATATCATCCATCCATCCATCCATCCATCCATATCCACCATCCATCCATAACCGTCATCCATCCGTCTATCCATCCATATCCGCCATCCATCGATCCATCCATCCATCCATCCATGCATCCATCCTTCATTAATTAAATTAGTGCATTTTAAACCCTTATCAGTTTTCAAAATAATTTTAATTTAAAAAGATCCACATCATAAAGGAAACAGCTTGAAATCAATCCGTATTTGAGAGCCAGATCTGTCTGATAAGCTAACCGGAGGTAGAGCAAGGGTGTTGCAACAAAGCTAGAGCACAACATAGCACACAACATAACGACTTTTCCGACTCCTCTAGCAACTTTTAGTGTTCTACGAGAGTCATGGAGACTGTGACATTCATCCCTCCATGTCCAGACTGCAAATGAGAGGTTGCTCAAATTCAACCATATCCCCCTTCATAAAGCAAGTGCCTGTATTGATTCAATTGCATTTTCGCTTGTGGGGGTAGCACTTCATCACCAAGTAATTATGCTCATAACTCTACTTTTTTTTTTTTTTTTTTTAAATCCAATTCAAATATCATTCAATTAGGAGGTACATTTCTTTGTTTGATTTCCATTGGACACAACACCCCAACAGATCACGGGCCATTTTCCAGTGTCAGTCTCTATTGATTTTGACTCACTCGTCATGAGGAACAACTTTCATGAAAGACGGGAGGAGATGCTTTTGTTTTTGCCTTTCCCCGCACAGCGCACTCTCTCCTCCTGAGGTTATCTCTACAACGTGTGTTATTTCACTGCAGCGGGTGTTTATCTGGGACCTGGATGAAACCATCATCATTTTCCACTCGCTCCTCACGGGGACCTTCTCCTCGAGATTTGGCAAGGTATCGTCACACCAGCCGCCTCCTGCCGCAGTCCGCCTCTCCCTTTCACAACTCCCGTCCTCTCACATTCATATGTGTAAACTTTCAAAACGTATCTTACGTTACCTTTAAAATTGAATGGCTTACAGGCGATTTGATTTAGAGAAAATGCACCAAAGTTTTTTTTTTTTTTTTTTTTTTTGTTTTTTTTTTAATCCAGTTCATTAACACATTCATTGCCAGACCTGCAAAAAATGCATCATTTGACGTCTTTTTTTTTTTTTTTCCGTCAGTTAAACATGGTAAAAATCAATGAAGCAATTATCAATTGTTGATATAATGTACAGCAGGGGTGTCCAAACTTTTTCTTCTGAGGGCCACATACAGAAAAATAGAAAGCTGCAAGGAGCCACTTTGATTTATTTTTTATTTTTTTATTAACACATTCATTGCCAGACCAGCAAAAAAAAAATGCATAATTTGACGCCTTTTTCCGTCAATGGCAGTGAATGAGTTAATAGATTTGGACATTTTTTCTATAACAAGGTTTATGTGTGATTTCCAACTTAGACTCTTTGTTAGAATCAGGTTAAACATGGATCTTCCACAACATACAAAGTTTGTCGTCTCTCAGTCAAGATGTAGCAACTCATTCCGGAGTTTTGGCAGCATTTTGTGGCGTTATAGGAAGAGCAGAAAAATACACAAACATGTGAGGCAAATGAGTGAGGATAAGCGGCACAGAAGAAAACGGTTAATAGGGCTGTGCCAAAAAATCGATTCATAAAAGAATCGAGATTCTCATTTATTAATCGAATCGAATCGATATTAATATCCAAAAATCGATTTTATTTAAATTAGAAATGAAGAAGAAGGGGAAAAGGCAGTTGTAGCCCACATGCTGTTTTTGTGGAAAAAGGCACTTAAAATACAAAATTAATAAATGTTAAAAACAATAAAAAAAAGTCACTTTAATGTCTCTCTTTGTCATTTTGTCTTGCAGACTGGAGTAGATCATGACAATGTTGTGCATATCTGTAAATTGAAGCAGAAATCATTTGTCAATCAAATAATTTTGAATCGAAAATCGTTTGAATCGAAAATCGATTCTGAATCGAATCGTAGACCCAAAAATCGTAATCGAATCGAATCGTGAGACAGTCAAAGATTCCTCGCCCTAAAGGTTAATGTTTTTTTTTTGTTTTCAGTTATAGCTCAATTTTGTTCAGTTTTATTTTGGGTTTAATTCTACTGTTGGCCACTAGGTGGTGGTACACTATTGCCTTTGACGTAAATTTGAAAGAAGAATAGTTTGACACAGACTGCAGTTTCCATACACTGTTTGTATAGTATTTTTTTTTTTTACATTTTTATTCATTGTGCTCTCTCAATATATTATTAAATGATTTTAAATGTGTTTGTAACACTTTAAAGAGCACTTAAAAAGAATAAGTGGCTTAAGAATTTTTAAAAAAGTAAAAAAGTACGGTTGTATGCAGTATTTCTGTATTGTGGGTGTCACTTATTTCAGGGTGGTCTGGAAGTTGGAACGTAATGTCCGCAATAGACTGCAGTTGAATTAATGAAGAGAGAAGCGTTAATAATCCATGTTCAATTATTAAAAAAACAATTCAAATGAAGCGCAGTGGGCATTTCTGAAGCGTTTTCACACGCTGGCTGTTTTGCCGCTCGGCCCCGCGTTGGTTGTTTCTTTTCATAACGCGGCCCGGCTTGTTTAGCTACGCCGGCTTCCTGCGGCATGATTGACAGCCAGCGGGACGTTTTACATAACACGGGAGCGACGGAGGGGGCGTGCGGATACAGCGGTGCGTTTCTTGCTTTTGGCCCGCGATCTCCTGTTTTGAATTCTCACGGTGCCCCCGCGGCTCGGCGCAAGGCTGACGGGGGTTTGAGAGCGGGCTCGGCGATGGCCTCATGCTGCATGCTGTTATTATTATTCGGGTTTTTTTTTTTTCTTTTTTTCCTAACTTTCAACAGAGCAGAACAAAAAAATGTCTTGCAGAGTGTTGAAATGTGACTCATATGCCAAAAATTCCTGATGAATTCCCAGAGCCGAAATGCTTCTCCGCTGGAACCGAGGAAGCTCACTTGGACTCAACTCAAAAGTTTCAACGGGAATGTCACTCGATTGAGCCAAGGCCAAAATTATAATTAAAAAAAAAAAAAAAATCTGTCCACTTAATTATCTTATTAATTAGCAGGCTACCTTCTGTTTCATGGAGAACGACAAGCTCAACTCAATTTTATTTGAAGAACATTTCAAAAATAAATAAACCAACCACAGCTCAAACAGAGTTGTATGTAGAAAATGAACACAACATTTTTTAGAACAATTAAATACATTTAAATAAAAGAAATTCTGCACAGTAGAGGCAGTCCGGGATGGAGGGATGCCAGAGAAGAAATTATAGTTGTTCTCGTAACTTATGAGCACAACTGTAAGCTATTTTCTGGTATCGCTACCCTAACCTAGGCCCATGTAAACTTATGAGCACAACTGTATATATCACCATTTACCACTAGTTGGCAGGCTCATACAGTACCTTAAAAGTATGTAAAGTATGTAAAGTTTACGTAACTGTGTATATCCAATCCACTTTTTTTTTTTATAGCTCATTTTATAAACAAGCATTTCCAAAGTGCTGCACATTGAGACCTGCACACTATCATACACATAAAATCTAGTAAAACCAACTATAAATATTTAAAAAAAAAAAAAAAAAGTCATTAAAAATGCCAAAATACAATAATTAAAATAAATAAATACATACATTAAAAATAATTTTAAAACAATTAACTAACTAAATAAATAAATATCACCATTCACCACAGAGATATAGTTTTGCTCATAAGTTTACATACAGTACCTTCAATTCAAGGTATGTAAACTTATGAGCACAACTGTATCTCATGGCGGAGGTCTGCTCTCTCTCTGAGTGCCTTTCCATGATGGTTTTTTTGTGTGTGTTTTTTTGCCATTCCACCTTCCTCGTACACAAAACAAGAGTTTGACCACAACTCCTAATGCGTGCACTCGCTTAGCCACAACCCCCCCGCGCGTTTGTGTGTCGAGAACTCGACGTGTTCACGTCTTCCTTCCTCTGGATTACCCGAGAAAAGCTTTTAAACGTCGGACAGGATGATTACGGATAATCATCGCAATTATTGGTGAAGAAGAACAATCCTTGCGTAATCCTTCAACACCTCCTTCATCCTTGCATTCACCTCTTCTGCTCCTGGCCTGTGATGGCCCCGCCCTCGACATTATTTCCATCGTTGCCTCTTCATTTGAAGGTACGAAAGGGCTCGTTTTCGAATTGGGTGTTTATTCCGCTTGTCGGTGTGAAGGTGTTAATCTGCCGTTCACCTTTGGCTCACATCACGCTTGCCTCTCCCAGCTCGAGCGCCGCCGGCGGATACGACGCTCTTTTTAAAAAAAAAAAAAAAAAAAAAAAAAAAAAAACACTTTTCTAATCGTTTTTTGTTTTGATTTTTGAAACGCCTAATTATACATGGTCGTTTAAATAAAAAAAAAATAAAAAAACAAACACAAAAAAAATGCCTTAGTATACATGGCCCTTTTTAACAAAAATACCTTACTATACGTGGTCTTATTTTTATTTTTTTTATTTTTTTTTAAACCTTATGCTTCATGGTCGTTTAAAAATAGAGACATTGCCTGACTATAAATGATCGTTTTGTTTTTTGTTTTTAATACCTTACTATAGGTCTTTTTAAAAAAAAAATTTAAAACCAAATTGCTTGACTATAAATGGTCATTTAAAAAAACAAACAAAAAAAACTTACTATACATGGTCGTTAAAAAAATAAAATAAAAAAATAAAAAATAAATAAAAACCTTACTATACATGGTCATTAAAAAAAAAATGCCTTACTATACATGGTCGTTATTTTTTCCTTTTTTTTTTTTTTTTTTTTAAAGACTCCATAGTCATCTTTTAAAAAATGCCTTACTATACATGGTCTTTTTTTTTTTTTTTTTTTTTAAACCAAATTACTTGACTATAAATGGTCGTTTAAAAATAAAAAACAAAACACTTACTATACATGGTCGTTATTTTTTCCTTTTTTAAATTTTTTTTTAATGACTCCTTATGATACATGGTCATCTTTTAAAAAATGCTTTACTATATACATGGTCGTTTAAAAAAAAAAAAAAAAAAATCTGCGCTCGCGACTGCTTGGCCAGCTCGGATGTAAATGTCTTATTGCGTTTAATATAAATGTCATCTTGCCTATTGCTCCCTTGTTTGTTCTTTTGCATATTTTATTGCCTATTATTTTCTTCTTTTTTTTCCTTGAAGAAAAAAATATAATCATAAATAAATTAAAAAAAAATTTTTTTTTGCCTATTCTGAGTGTTATCGTACAGGCAGCAGTTTTTTTTTTTATTTTTTTTAATTGAAATTGTTAAATTGAGTTGCTTTGTTGACTTGCGATCTGTTTGCAGGATTCCTCCAAAGCGGTTTCGCTGGGTTTGTGGATGGAGGAGATGATCTTCAATCTGGCCGACTCGCGACTCTTCTTCAACGATTTGGAGGTCGGTTAGGAAGATTTTCATTTTCCAAAGAATAACATGAAATTAATTCATCATAATGTTAAGTATTTATGTATTTATTCGTTCATTCATTCATTCCTTTTACTCTTGGGATTTGCAGAGGTATTTATCCAAATACTAATATTTATGATTGGGATTTCAGAACGGGCTGGGCAGCTCAAAAAATTAGGAACATCCCCTCTGTGTGATGCAGTATATCGCTTTAAAAGCACATTAAATAAACAATCGTTGAATTGCAGCTTGACGATAACTACGAGCATTCGCCGCTAAGCTTCTACCTGCAAATGAATGATTTACTTAATGCATAATAAGCTCGTGTGAATGCTGCGTGTGCGCTTGTCAAACAGATTAGAGAGAAGTCTGAGTGCGTGACAGGAACATTAGTGGAGTGGGCGGAGTCGAGAATGAAAGGAGCCAACAAAGCCATTTGCAAACCTGATTTTCTGTTTTCTTTTTTTTCTGGTTTTCGGGCTTCACTTAAATCTCTTAAGCAGCAGCAGCATGTGGCTGACAAGTGTTGTTAAGTCGGAATTATCACGTCTGCGTCGTGTCGCCACTCACGGGCTCCAATTAAAGCTGTCAAGGACGTCGTCAACTGATTACTTCACATTCACACACCGAAATCCTTGCATTTACTATTTACTACGTCAGCAATGTTGAATTTTAACTCAAGCTTGAAGGAAAATTGGCTTGTGATGAAATTGGAATTTCACCTATTTAAAAAAAAATAAAATAAAATAAAAAAATTGCCCCGTAAATTTACTTTACAATTTTGAGGGAAAAGGCCTCGAAGGTTCAGTTAACGTGGTTGAAGAAAAATCGTAAGAAAAAAAATTGCCAGTAGGTGGCGCTATCAGTAAGATGAAATATGAGTTTGTAGATGTGTTCAGGGCTGGACTCTTGTCAAATGTGTGACATTTTGAGAAGATTGGACCATCTGGGTCAAGTTAAAGCAGCTTTTATTGACACGAAAAAGCATCAGACTTTGCACTAACTAACTAACTTTATACACTAACTTGGAATTTCAAAATGTTTTGTCTGTCTCCCTCGAGTTTTGACTTAGAAATTTGAAGGAAATCCACTGAATCAATATAACGTTGTGCTTTTGCAAATTATAATGTTTGCGTTTTAATTTCAACATTTGTGTCGTGTTTTTTTTCTTTCATTTGTCGTTTGTCAGGAATGCGACCAGGTTCATATCGACGATGTGGCGTCTGACGACAATGGTCAAGACCTGAGGTGGGCTATAAACAATTGCGTTCTCAATCTTTCTGCTGTCTGATGTTAAGCATAAATATAAATGCATGTAACATGATATTACATACATTTTGTGTCTTAAATCTGATTTTACATAGTGGTTATTCTTAAAAAAAAAAAAATAAAAAAAATACTCCATTAGGCACCGCCTCTGGCAGTTAACAGGGACAAAATAGAACTTACCATAAAATAAAATAAAATAATAGAATTCCATTTATGTTGTCCCAAAACTTTCACATTCATTCTTTATGCACTTTTATGGTGACGTTCCATATTTTCATTCCTGTTGTTTTTGCATATGTGATCTCTAGTCCAAGTACTTATCCTTGTAGCATGAAATGAGCTGTTCAATTGCGCCCCCATATGGAAATATCAGGAAATTGCGCTGAAAATCTTGTGCTTTTCAAGTTATTTTTATATGAAGTTTCACCTTTTTTTTTTCTTTCTTTCTTTCTTTCTTCTATTTGCAGCACATACAATTTTGCGACAGACGGCTTCCAGAGCCCGGCGGGGGCCGGCTCCCTGTGCTTGGGCTCGGGGGTCCACGGAGGCGTGGACTGGATGAGGAAGCTGGCCTTCCGGTACCGGCGGGTCAAGGAGATTTACAACACCTACAAGAATAATGTTGCAGGTAAAAGGTGTTCAATACTTTTTTTATTTATTTATGTATTTATTTTTTTATTTTATTTTTTATTTTTTTATTTATTTATGAAAAACGTGACAAATGTCAAAAAAAATGTGCTATTAAGTAACTTGGAATTTGACCTTCAATTTACAGAAATTAAAGTTCTAAAAAATGTGAAATTCACCTCTCATAACAGTCTTGCAATAATTATGCTTTTTTTTTTTTTTTTTTTTTTTTTTTTATGCTTGTGCCGCCCCCTGCTGGTCAGGTTTGCTGGGCAGCCCCAAGCGGGAGGAGTGGCTCCAGCTGAGGCGGGAAATGGAGGTCCTGACCGACCTGTGGCTCACCCAAGCGCTCAAGGCTCTGGCTCTCATCAGCACCAGGTCCCATCGCTAACTCCACTTTTTCTTTGGCTTTTTTTGGGGGGGGGGGGTGGTCCTTGAACACCCATATAACTTTTGAGAGGGAAATTAAAAAGGAAATAAGTGAGCTGGTAAGGTTGCAAAAGTGTGCACACCTCTTAAAAGTGGATCTGTTAACATTCCAATTATTTAGACAAAGCCCCAAATGAAGTTCAGCTGACGTCGTTGGTTTAATTGCGTGAAATTGAGCAAGAACGTCGTCATTGTGGTCTCAGGCCCAACTGCGTCAACGTGCTGGTGACCACCACCCAGCTGGTGCCGGCCCTCTCCAAAGTGCTGCTGTACGGCCTGGGGGCCGCCTTTCCCATCGAGAACATCTACAGCGCCACCAAGATTGGTGAGTGGGGGGGAAAAAAAAAAAAAAAAAAAAAAAAAAAAATGTAACCTCAATCTTTTGTCATCCGCGGCAGGCAAGGAGAGCTGCTTCGATCGCATCTCTCAAAGGTTTGGCAGGAGAGCCGTCTACGTGGTGGTCGGAGACGGAAGCGAAGAGGAGACGGTGGCCAAGAAGGTGAGGCAGGCGCACTTTCACCTTTGGATTGTGCGAGTCAAGTCGATTCATTTTTTTCCCCATTTTTTTGTGAACCACGAATTCAACAATTATTCCCTCACTTTTCGTTGGTCATACAAATGAAGCTTTGTGAAGAAGCACTTGCAATATTTGTTGACTCCTCTAGATGGCACTCTTCGTTTAAAAATGTAATAGAAAAGTAAAGAATTTACATTGCACGAGCATTTATCTTTAAACCAGACTAAACCAAACTACGGCCCGGGGGCCATTTGCGGCCCGCCGTCCATTTTTCACTGGCCCGCGACATCTGCATTTGACTCAGTTCAAATAAAATAAAAACAAAAATGTTTGGAGATGGTCAAAGTAAGAAGCGAGGGTATTTAAAAACAGGTGCCATTAAAGGTTATTTTAGTTCACTAAAACTTAAAAATAAATAAAACTAAAATTCAAAAAACATTGTTACCGAAATAAAATAAAAACGAAAATGCTTTTTAAAAAGCGAAAACTGAAACTACATTTTATGTTTACAAAATTAACTAAAACTAACAATAATTATACCAAACATGTCCATCATTTTAGTCTTTGGTAATTAATTTCATGCATGAGCCTTTGGGGATGATTTTAAATGTGATTTTTAGTAGATTTATTTTGATATAAACCGGAATATTGACATTTGAAAGTATGTCACACGGAATTGACATCATCTAGCAGCAGCCAATAGAAAAGCACCAAAAGATGACGTTGCGCCCATGTTGGTTTTTAAATATTGCGCACAAGTAATACACATTTTAAAAAAAAAACAAAAAACAAACAAAAAAAAAACTAATACTAATACTGAAACTAACAAACTAAACTAAAACTAAACCGTTTTTTAAAGAAATAAACTAATAAAAACGAACTAAAATGAAAAATTACAAAACTATAATAACCCATCTGTCATATTACAAATAAATTGGTTTATATACTGTCGCATTGTTGTAAATATGCAAAAGCACAAATAAAATATTTGTACAATTTTTCGGACTAAACACAATTTCTCTTCATAACATCATGTTGCCCTTGCGTCCTTCTGATTTTCTGTATGTGGCCCTCAAATGAAAAAGTTTGGACACCACTGCTTTAAACCAATAGCACCATCTAGAGGAGCAAAAAAGAAAACATTTCCGTTTGTGCGTCCGCAGAAGAACATGCCGTTCTGGAGGGTGTCCTGCCGGGCCGACCTGGAGGCTCTGAGCCACGCGCTGGAGCTGGACTACCTGTAGAACAATCAACACAAACTCCTGAACTCTTGAACAAAAAAAAAAGATGATCCCCAGTCAAGTCGGCGGGAAGTTTGACGGTTGAAAACGACCAAAAGCAAAGTGGCTTGAGGACCAAAAGCTTCAACGCTATAAACCCCAGGGAACTTTTCCAAATGTCTTTTTTTTTTTTTTTTTTTCTTCCTTGTCTCTTGAATTCAATTCATCTCACTTTTTCTTGATCGGAAGTCCTCATATAATGATAGATTTATTAGCGGGGGGGAAAAGCATCATAGATAGAGGCTAAGAAAAATACAACCGGTTTCAATGTTGAGCTATTTATTGTGAGTCATGAAATTGCCTCCAAAAATAAAATAAAACCGGAAGAGATAAGAAGTTTATTCTACTTGCTCATTTCGGGATGCAAATGTTTGCTTTTTAACCCTCATTTTGTCTCCCGAATGGCCACTTTTGTAAATGAGACACTCTTCTGGTCACGCATGTGCCTGCCATCGAAACTTACCATGATGATGATGATGATGATGATGATGATGATGATGTGTATATAATGCTTTGTGCGCCATTTGTTTTGACACATGGTTGTAATAGACAAATAAAAAAATAAGTTAATTGCAGCAGATGGAGGACGACTTTTTCTTTCATGCCTTAGCTCAACCAGTGGCGAAGCAACATTCCCCAAGCGAGGTTTGGGTGCCCCCGGCGGCCATTCATAGTGTGCATAGTACGTCATTTTAATTTTGCACTTCTGCATCTTTCATAAACAATCACTGTTAATTGTGCTTTAGTCATTCAAGTGACTTATGTTTTAGTTTAACTTTAGCAAGAATCCTTCTAAGTGAGTCAGAAAACAGGAAAATAAAATTAGTAATTGCGTGGTCATTTAAAAAAAAAAAGCCTTACTATAATACACGGTCATTTAAAAAAACAAACAAAGAAAAAAACACTTTTCTAATCGTTTTTTGTTTTGATTTTTGAAATGCCTAATTATACATGGTCGTTTAAATAAAAAATAA